>NC_063059.1:39818171-40118171 GCF_018812025.1 Megalobrama amblycephala | reverse complement strand
CGTTTTAAAACGTTGATAATTATCAAACATTTACCACAATTTAGTGACAGTAAAGACTGCATTTTACAACAATCATCGATTGTGCTGATTCTGACTTTAAGTTTGGGTTTAGGGAGGAACGAACGTGAACGAAAGACAAAACGCGGCTAGTTTTTAATTGTTTTACCTCAGATATCTTCTTTATGATCCTTGGAAGCCAAAATCGAAATCAAAAATAAAATTAGCTTAATATCAATGGCCTAAAGTGTAAGCAAACATTTAGTTGTTTAGTTCTCTCCTCCATCGTCACCATTAAACAAGGCTTTCATGCGAGCGACTGCGCGCGCTGTAGCTCCTCTGCTTGAGCGCGAACTCTCCTCTGGATTGCGAAAAAAAATGCATAATAGACAATTGTCCTAATATTATTGCATACAGACACAGCTGGCGACTCTGGCGAGATAGAATAATGATAATGTCTATATAGCAATAATAAATGTTTGTGTATTTTCTTTATAATTTCTCCAGTACCGAACCCTTAATGTCAGAGCTTATCGATACACCGGTCTTTCATAATTTAGCCCCGGGGCCAATTTAATACCGGGTTTCGGTACCCATCCCTAGTTATGAACTGCCTTGGCTGCTCTCACGATTGCCGTGAAAACGGATTTCAAATGAAGTGCAATTTCTGCTTTCCAGCTTGGAAACATCAGAACACAACAATGAAAATGATTTCTTCGAGTGTATGATACACGATGAATATGTGCAGTGTTTTGGCCGCAGACTGAAAATGCAAGTAAGGCATTTAAATATTACTCTGTTAAGCAAGTGCAAGCAGTTCTTAAAAAGTAATAACGTAAATACAGCTGTTTTGTCTCTGTTGGTTTTTATTTGGTGTCAATGTACACGACTGACTGTACAAATAGCTTTGACACAAAATTATATATTTTTAGCTGCTGAAAGCTACAGAGAAAAGAAGCAAATAAGTCACTGCAATTCACAGAAATAGCCGTACTCCAGACAGAGAAACATGTTTTACAGTTATCATTTTGTGTCAAAATGATGGATTTTGGGGTAAAATCATACCATATACATTGTATTGTTACATACTCTGTTGACAACTCATCAATTAAACATTTACCATCTTATATTCTGTATAAATGGGCGTTTTTAAATATACACTGACAAAAACTATACAAGTTTTAGGGCTGGAGAATATGCTGATATAACATTGATAAGTGATCACTCCTATTTAGACTTACCTATATTGTTGGCTAGTTATATAAAGCATTCACAGGCATATTTGTTTTATGTGTTTCCCTGGCGTCGAAATCAGGCACACATAAATGTCAGGAAACAGGATTCCTGGCTGCATGTCAATATCCATGGATTAGGTTTCTTTGACATAAGGAACATTTCGACCTCAACCTTTAGTGTAATCGTTTGTTTTACTCGCGTTTTCGCAGTTTCCTCTGTTAAATCCAGTCATGCAGCAGGTTCTTTTGCCACTCAGTCCAGCTGAGGGAGCGCGTTCCGGCGGGAAAGTGACGTCTATGCATACTCTCTAGAAACACCCACACCGCACATCAACTATTTTTTTTTATTATTATTATTAATTTGATGTAAAGGTAATATAATACCATAGTGTTATAAATGTACATTTAAAAAAAAAAAGAAAGAAAATATATTAAAAAAAACTTTGCACGATTTAAGATAGGCTACTGATGACCGTTAAAATGCGTCGCAGTGTCTATGAGCGCCAAAGCTGCTTTCGTGGCAAATAAATAAGTTACACATGTATTACTATCATGTAAGCTTTATGTACACCTCAAACAAGGAATTTATAGTCATTTATAGTGTTAATGTTAATTAGCGAGTCCAAGATGGCTTAATTAGTTCAGGCAGAGCAGCTGCTGTACACACTAATCAAGTTAAAGACTAAATTCAGATATCTAGATTATGGCACATTATTAATTAATATTGTTAAGTATTAACATCAATTCTTACATTAATAAATTATAAGATTTCATGTTTATTCAATAATAAACTTGAGCACAATGTAGTTACCTCTCAGGCTGGTTCATGTCATCTCTCACGTGTGGCAGCAACAACACTGAAAATTTACAGCATCCAGCTTAAAAACTTCACTCAAACTCTTACACGGTCGTGATTAACTTGAACTGGTCTTCAAACTTTCAGCTCTGGTGTCTCTCTTCTGCGCATCCTCTTGGATTTACACGGTAAACTAGAAACCTTTTTAGTGTATTACTGCCACCTACTGGATATTTACATGCACTCATTTTTCTAATGAATCCCATTCTATTTCAGATTGTGAAAGCTGTTTTTATGAACCCTAAAAATTGACCATTCAGTTATTAGTTTGCATGTTATTTTAACTGAAATTACTTGTCGCATCTCTCACATTGTTCATTATGAGTCTTGATAAAAGTGTAATTCCTCATTTAACTCACAGTGCCTTATTCATATTCTTTTGGTAAGAAGCGCTTTAGACTGTTGATGATATGCTACTTCTTTTGCCCACTTTATTTGTGTAGCCCATGTAAATGTTGTCCTTTCACACCTGTGTCTCATCATTCCCGTTGTCTTCCCCACCTGTTCACTTTTCATGGTTTTTTTAGCCTTTTCATGGGCTGCCACATCCTAAACATCATCACATTCAGTGGTTTATCTGGAAATGTTCTATATCTTATGTGGTATGTGCTATATTGTTGATGTTTTATTGGAGTCAGACTGAGTAGTTTTAAGGGTACAGTGCAACTTGCATGATACACTTCAAAATACACACAAGTTAATGTTTTCTTGTATTTTTTTTGTTTTTGTTTTTTGTACACACTTGCAACTTACTGCAGCAGTTTTAATGGCATTTTAAACCATCTAAATAAAGAGATCAACTTTATTTTTTAGTGTTTAACATTTTACAGTGACTTATTTTCTAACTACAGTCATTCTTTACAATCAGAACAAAATACAGTAAACATTACTAAATAAGTAAATTACATAATTATGTCTTATTCAAGCAGATTTCACAAGTAATTACCAAGTAGCAGAGACACAAATAATCATTTACACCGTGTTAGTGCTGACATCCTGCTGACAAAATGTAGAAGCAGGAGATGAAACGATAATAAAAATCAAGAGCTTATACCTCAGAAATGACGTATTTTTGTTGGCCAAACCAGAAGTTAGCAGCGCACGGGATCCCTCTATCGGAAGCCTATGCATTTTTCCCATACTTTTGGAATATCGTAAAAAATCAGCTGTGTTTAACAAAGGGTTACGACACTTTACTTAAAAACATGCTCACTGATTATGATCTGCGCTGTGTGTGAATACTTATCCACTTTTTCATGAGAAATGCTGTCCAAATGTCCTGTTTGTCATGACGACGTCTAAAGTCCCTGCCAAAGGAAGTAGTCCCTTTTAGCAACTTGTTGGCAACCGCCGTTTTTAAGACACAATAAAGGTTTTTAAAAAAAAAAAAAAAAAAAATCGCAAGCTGGTTATAAGTGGTGTGTTTTATGTCATAGATCAAAACGTGAAAATATTTAAAGACTTTGTTAACCACAGACCTTATTTTAGGCGATTTAGCAAAAACCCATTCAAAAAACCCATTGACTTTAGTGCGAAGTCCTAAAATGCTAACTCGCTTCCGGGTTTTGCCTACAAAAACACGTCATCCCTGAAGTACTATATTGAATAATCTTAGTTGCTCAGAGTTTGTATGATCAATACAAATACAACAAATGTTATCATCATACCAAAGCAAAAAAATGGAAAATACGGCTTCACAACATTGTCCTGTGACGTTAAACCCTTGAATTGGAAACATTCTTTCAAGACAAACATCCCTTGAAAACCAACATAAATGATTATATTATTAAATTAAATATAAAAAATAGAACGCAACACAGATGTACGTTTGCTCTGTTGAAGAAACACAACCACACGCACAGGTTATTAAGAATCCTTCGATCCTTCAACTGTACTACAGATTTTGTTCATCTTACACCATTTACTTCAATGTGTTTGACATGAAAATAAAATGTTGCTTCACTGTGACGGCTTATGATATTTCTTCATGTGCCTGAGAAGGCTTTTTGAATGCCTAAAACTCTTCTCGCATTGAGTACAGTACAACTTCTCTCCAGTATGAACTGGCTGATGTTCTTTCAGGTGTCCCGACTGAGTGAAACTCTTGTCACAATATGAGCACTTGTAAGGTTTTTCTCCAGTATGAATTCTTTGGTGCAGTTTCAGATGGTCAGCTGTAATAAAGCTCTTTCCACACTCCAAACAAACATGATCTTTCTCACCGGTGTGTGTTTTCTGGTGCCGTTTACAATGTTCCAGCCGTGAATAAGTCTCTCCACAAAATGAACATGCATAAGGCCTTTCGTTTGTATGAACTATCAGGTGTTTTTTTAGATTTGATGACATTTTAAAATCTTTACCACACTGATCACAGTTAAATGGCTTTTCTTCAGAGTGAACACGCAGATGATGATACTTGAGGTTGATTTTACATTTGAAACTCTTTATACACAAAGCACAGTGGTACGGCTTCTCTCCAGTATGAAGTCGCTCGTGTAATTTCAGGGATCCAGACTGAGTGAAACTCTTGTCACAATATGAACACTTGTAAGGTTTTTCTCCAGTATGAATTCTTTGGTGCTGTCTCAGATTGGCAGACGCAGCAAAGCTCTTCCCACACTCCAAACACACATAATCTCTCACTTTATTATGTGTTTCCTGGTTCTGCGTAAAACTGTTCACCCATGAAAAACTCTTTTGAGCTTTGAAGTCATGTTCCTTTTTTACTTCATTCAGCTTCTGTCTTTGCTCCTTCACTTCCATTTGGTCTGAAATAAACATATTAAGTAGTTAGAATCAGTTACCTTAATGTTTCTCAAAAGTCAACGATGAAGAATCAAGAATGGACACCAACCTATTTGTTCCTCAGTATCTTCATGTTTTATTCTGGATGGTTCTGGATCACTCATATCTTCAATCTCCTCTTTAATAAACTCCATCTTTAACAGTCACACAGATTTCAGCTCCTACTCCTGGAGTTTGTTCTTCTCTTTTAGGATGATGTGAATTTTCCCAGTATTTACTGGTGAATTGTTGCGGGAGGAGCTTCACTGCAGGTGTAAACTGGACCAGATCTGGAAAAATCAAAGTGACTAAACTACTTTAAATGCTGAAATTATGTGAACATATGAGTGCTCTATATTATTACTATATAAAAACAAATGAAATAAGCAAGTTCATCTTTGCCCTGACCCAGGATTTTAAAATAAACAGGGCACATAAATCTAATTCAAAACTATTTAATATTATTTGATTAAGTCCAAGACTGAATTCTGTTCTCTAGAACATTAGCCCTACATTGTGACACATCGTTAACATTATGTTAATGACAACAATTCTTACATTAGAAACTTAGAAGAAAGAATTCAAGTTTATTCGATATTAACACGAAACCTGGGTACGTAATAATTAGTAATTAAATACCTCATCTCTCAAGCTGGTTCATGTAAACATCGGGAACATCTCTCACGAGTGGAAACAACAAACAGATTGAAAATATACAGCATCCGGCGAAAATACTCCACAACTGTCCATTCAAACTCTTACACGGTCGTTACAGTCGTCGATTAATATCAAGAAATACTTGAACTGGTCTTCATACGTTCAGCACTCGTATCTCCCTTCAGCATATCCTATATTTGTTCTTTTGGATTTACATGGCAAACTAGAAACCCCTTTAGTGTATTGCTGCCATCTACTGGATGTTCACATGTAATTATTTTCGTAATGAATCAGATTCTGAAACTTCGCATATAATAGTTCGCATATATAGTTTACATTTGTATTAGTGTATTCCGAACCTAAACAAACCTTAAAGCGCATGCGCAGTGTGTCAGTCGCCGCCTTCAGAACGAGATATATTACTGGAGCTAACAAGAATGTAAATGCAGTTTTTGCCTTGATCACAAATCTAAAACCCTCGACATTTTTGTGTGTATATAAAGGTTGTGAAGTAATTCCCAGATATTAACTCTACTTTGGTGCTGCAAGAACATTGTAAGAAGCCAGGATAACCGACCTTCTGCCTCAGTCTAGCAAAACAGCTCGTCAATGTCAGCCTGTTTGAGATGACCAATCAAATCAAAGTAGGCGGGCTTTATGTTCACAGAAGCTGTTGTGCTGAGTTATAAAGAGACAAGATTTGACAGCAGTTTTTATGGTAAACATTTTAAACGAACGACAGAAATAATCAGGGATGCAAACTAAACCTTTGTCTAATTTTGCCATTTTTAATTGAAAATATAACTTGATTCTTGTAACCCTAACAAAATCGTTTTCATAGGCATAATAATAATATATGTGTACTTATAGCCTTCAAGATTCATAAAACATCAGTTGACACTGTTTACTTAACTGACAAGACGAAGAAAAGAGAGTATCAATAAAAAAATAACTAAAATGTTGAATGTAAAAATGTTGAATGTTTTGTGTAGAAGGTAAAAATATAATTAAGCAAAAGAATCTGGTGATTCGTATAATGTTTAGTCATTGAACTAGTATTATACAAATACAAATACACACTGTGAAAATGTCTTCAAAAATGTTTGTCTTGTAATTTCTTTTAGACACTGCAGCAGATTTAATGCATATTAACATTTTACAGCTTCTATTTTTTTCTAACTACAATCAAGAAACAATATAGAAAACATTAGCAAATAAATGGGATGAATGTCTTATTCAAGCATATTTTGCAAAGTAATTACCCAGTAGGAAAGATACAAATAACTATTTAAAAGTTTGTATGTATGTGCGAGGGTTGCCATTGGTGTGTGTAGGCGAAGAGTTTGTATGGTGAAGAGTTTTAACTTTATTGACAACCAGCAAAGTGAGATGCCAGCTGCACATCTGAATTGGTCTCTGGCCAGGGCGCAGTTTTTATGCATTTTTCTTATCTGTTATTTCACATCAAAGTGGCATAATTCCCTGATAAAAATCACCCCTTCAGTTCTTTTCCATTATCTCCTTTAGAGGTGCTCTTCTCCCTTTCTCTTCCTGGAGTAATCCCCAACATTTTCACCACATTTTCGGCCAACTGATGGTCAATCCTCTCTCGTAGTCAAAATGAAACATTGTAACATTGACAATCAACACTCCCCAGAGACAAGAAGCCTTCACATGCCACCTTTAATAATGGTCCCAACTAGGTGGCCAAGCTAACTTCTCAGATACATTTGACCCTTGTAATCACAGTCACAAAACAAAGCTTTTATAGTAAGCAAACTACTTCTACAACTGTTTTCTATAGGATACATAAAATATTTCAATCACGTCCTGTGACGTTAAAGGGTTAGTTCACCCAAAAATTATGTCATTTATTACTCACTCTTATATTGTTCCACACCTGTAAGACCTTAATAAAGTCACTAAAAACAAAATATCGACTTTATTCAACAATATCTAGTGATGGGCGATTTCAAAACACTGCTTCATGAAGCTTCGAAGCTTTACGAATCTTTTGTTTCGAATCAGTGGTTCGGAGCGTGTATAAAACTGCCAAAGTCACGTGAACTATTGAAGTTTCAAAACACTTATGATGTAACGAAGCCTCGTTTACTGAAATCATGTGATTTTGGCGCTCCAAACCACTAATTTGAAACGAAAGATTTGTAAAGCTTCATGAAGCAGTGTTTTGAAATCGCCATCACTAGTGTTGGGGATAGACAGTTTAGGACCTTGACCATATATGTGGAGTGAAAGACCAGGAGTCAGAGATGCAATCAATTGAATAAATTTTACTGAAGAATAGTTTGCAGTTTCATCAGCAGAAGCCAGCTTCAAGTCTCACAAGGAGTTCGTAGGCCGCTCTGCATACATTCACATTTCCACAACAATTATACTCTGACAGAGTCAACTAACTAACTAAATGATTTAACATACCCATGAAGACAAACATCCTTTGCAATTACACTATAATGGGATTAAACAACAATGGCAAGCATTGCAAGAGCAAGAAACTAAGTAAAATAATAAGTGACATGAATAATAATAAAATGGTTCAATTATGAAAATCAAATAAGAATAACGATTACATGAAATCAAATTTTGTCTGTTGTTGCTTATGCAACCATGAACTGTGCTCTCCACGACGATGAGGAAGTTTCAGCAAAGGATACGTTGATTTCTAGCCCTTGCATTAGCTTTACTTCTAGATATATTTATGATAGATGAGATAGAAAAAACACCCTGTACAGCTGTGATCAACTGTTCGACTGAGCTTTTGATGTTTTGTTATGTAAAGGCAAAATCTGATTGGTTGGTTCTTATCACATGACCTGCGGTGCACTTGCGGCATTCTGAAAAGCTGAGAATGTTTCATCTCTATGCGCCTGGAAAATGCACCGCATTTGAATTAACGAATTTGAGTGAGCAAAAGATGCGATTATGTGAAGTGTGGAGCTTCATACTACCCCTCATCTTTATCAGTTCTGTCTATCTTTTTGGTTTATTGCTGTTGTTAACATTAAGTTTATCAGTTACTTTAATATTTGCATTTTTTTTTTATTTGGAAGCTGTGTAGGGAGGTGGATGCCATTTTTGTTGTACCCTGTTTTCTCCGTTTTGGGGCCAGGAAGGGATTGGGGTACAATTGATTATTTTCTTTTCTTTGTTGAATTAGTTAGAGGTTTAAATTATCCAGTTAGATTGCTTTTTGTTTATTATTTTGGCCTTGCCCTCTCCTAAAGCTATTGTTTCCCTTTTCTTTTTATTTTATTACAATACCTTTTTGTATTTGTTCCATGAGCTGTCAAATAAAAATCTTTATGGCAATTTATTGCTTGTGGTGCTGTGGCAGGACTCAGACCAACGCTCTTTAAAATACTTGTTTTTTAGTTGCATCTGCCAATAGACTCATATGACTAATGTGGGACGTAACAAATGACCAATGCAAAAAATAAATAAATAAATAAACAAATAAAACAACACAGATGTATGTTTGCTCTCTCAAAGTAACACACACACAGGTTGTGGCTGAGAAACTGTAAAAATTCACCAAACACCACTCTTTTAGTTCCTTAATCAGACTATAAACAAGTCTTTCTAGTTTTCTAAGCTTTTCACCAAATTCACAACATTCGCAAATCCAGATTTTGTTCATCTCACACCATTTACTTGAATGTATTTGACATGAAAATGAAATGTTGCTCACTGAGACCACTTATGAAGTTTCCTCATGTGCCTGAGAAAGCTTTTTGGACATCTAAAACTCTTCTCACACTGAGTACAGTAGTACGGCTTCTCTCCAGTATGAATTCGCTGATGCAATTTTAGGTGTGGAGACTGAGCAAAACATTTGTCACAATATGAGCACTTGTAAGGTTTTTCTCCAGTATGAATTCTTCGGTGCTGTGTCAGATTGTCAGCTCTAGTAAAGCTCTTCCCACAGTCCAAACACACATGATCTTTCTCACCAGTGTGTTTTTTCTGGTGTTGTTTACAATGATCCTGCCGCGTAAAAAAGGCTCCACAAAATGAACACGCATAAGGCCTTTCGTTTATGTGAATTTTCAGGTGTTGTTTTAGATTTGATGATGAAATAAAATCTTTACCACACTGATCACAGCTAAATGGCTTTTCTACAGAGTGAACACGCAGATGATGATGTTTGAGGCTGGTACGACATTTGAAACTCTTCTCACACTGAGTACAGTGGTACGGCTTCTCTCCAGTATGAACTCGCTCATGTTCTTTCAGAGTTCCAGACTGATTGAATCTCTTGTCACAAGATGAGCACTTGTAAGGTTTTTCTCCAGTATGAATTCTTTGGTGTTGGGTCAGACTGTAAGCTGAACAAAAGTTCTTTCCACACTCCAAACACACATGAGCTCTCACTTTGCCACGTGTTTTCTTTTGCCGTTTACTTTTTTCTGGCAATGAAAAACTCTTTTGAGTTTTGAATTCGCAATGTTCCTCAATTTCATTCAGTTCTTGTCTTTGCTCTTTCACTTCCATCTGATCTAAAATAAACATAAGAAATTAGAATCAGTTCAAGGAGGATAAATATGAATGAACCATGATAAAATAGCAGAAAACAAGAGATCAGGTATCTTACCAGATATTTGATATGCCAAAGGTTAGTTCTGTCATATCCTTGTTAATACAATCAAATAGATGCCAGATTATAACAAGTTTAATGATCATTGATTTGCATTTTCTCTTTTATTATAATTTAGGGCTGCCCCCTAACAGTTTACCAAACATTAGTTGAGGAGAAAAGTCTTAGTCGACCATATTTGAATTAGACTAGTCGGTTTCACACAATTGAGGGGATCAGACAGGTGAGTATATAAAACACTGAGTATTAAAACAGAGGCATGGATTTGGACAGTAGAGCAGAATGGTGAGTACACAGCAGCTCCCACAACACTCAGTCCTGCTGTGCTTCATACTAACATTGATAATCGCATCCATGAACATGATTTCTTCCTGAGTCCTATCCCGATTGTTTTCACCGGCTGTGATGTGAAGAAGACCACATGTCTCAAGATTCCACGCTTAAACTTGGTGTCATCAAACTACGCCTTTGTTTTGAATAGGCCTCTAGCGACCTCTAGCGGACATAAATTATATACCTTGTACCTTTTATTATGTTTCGAAATAAATGGCTAGCCTACTCAATCGATTGCATGGCTTGAAAACATTAAAGGGTTAGTTCACCCAAAAATGAAAATTCTGTTATTTATTACTTACCCTCATGCCGTTCCACACCCGTAAAACCTTCATTGATCTTCAGAACACAAATTAAGATATTTTAGTTGAAATCCGATGGCTCCGTGAGGCCTCCATAGGGAGCAATGTCACTTCCTCTTTCAAGATCCATTAATGTACTAAAAACACATCTAAATCAGTTCATGTTCGTTCAGTGGTTCAATATTAATATTATAAAGCGACGAGAATATTTTTGGTGCGCCAAAAAACAAAATAACGACTTATATAGTGATGGCCGATTTCAAAACACTGCTTCATGAAGCATCGGATCATAAATGAATCAGTGTATCGAATCTGCTGATCGGAGACGTGATTTCAGCCGTTTGGCAGTTTCTCACACGATCCGAATCATGATTCGATACACTGATTCATTTATGATCCGATGCTTCATGAAGCAGTGTTTTGAAATCGGCCATCACTAAATAAGTCGTTATTTTGTTTTTTTGGCGCACCAAAATATTCTCGTCGCTTTATAATATTAATATTGAACCACTGTATTCACATGAACCGATTTAGATGTGTTTTTAGTACCTTTATGGATCTTGAGAGAGGAAGTGTCATTGCTCCCTATGGAGGCCTCACTGAGCCATCAGATTTCAACTAAAATATCTTAATTTGTGTTCTGAAGATCAATGAAGGTCTTACGGGTGTGGAACGGCATGAGGGTGAGTAATAAATGACAGAATTTTAATTTTTGGGTGAACTAACCATTTAACACACTTTTTCTTCATAACAGTGGAAAGAACTTTTTTGTCATACAAATAAGAGTAATACAACATTCAAAACTGGGTCAGAGACAAGTATACACAATTGCAATTACAATAGAGACGATTCCTCAAATACAACCCCCCCCATTCCCCATATAGTTAATTAAATTAATATCATAAACGTGTGATGAGTTGACTACTTGTTTAAATGAACTACAAGTCCGCTAGAAATCTTTTTAGTCAGAGGCAGCCCTATTATAATTATAGTACTAATTTTTTTCACAGCCACTAGATCTGTTGATGAACTGAAGCTTTGTTACCTTAATGTAGGAGGATGCCTTCTCTTGTAGGATGATGTGAATATTCCCAATATTTATTGGTGAATTGTTGTGGGAGGAGCTTCACTGCAGGTGTGAACTGTGATCACTGTGTGATACTGACACCCACAGGACCAGATCTGGAAAAATAAAAAATATATACTTTGAGCTTCAAGTGTGGGCCTAAATGTTCAAATACTGTGGAAGTTTTTTATTAATCATAATATAAATGACTTAAGTATAATATGATTCAAATATAATATAGCCGTTTGTGGGGACAAGTTATTCTACTATTATAATCATGTATCTTACTATGTGCGTCAGTGTAGAGGCCTGTAAGATAATGAAATGTGTTTGCATACATGCCATTAGATATAGTGTAAGCTGTGTGTCTCGTTCTGACATTAAAGAAAATTTGTAGTATGATCGTGGGCCTCTAATGTAAATAGATTGGTGCCTCTTGTTGTACTTTCTAAAAACAGAAAAACCCCAGCTTAGGGAAGTGGTATAGGAAAATTGTATAAAAAGAGCGTGCGATCGATGGTGAAGGTAACCTATACTCAGAATTTGTCCTCTGCATTTAAAGTCCGCGTGAACCAGAAGTTGCAAGCAACTTTTCTCCAGTGTTGTGACGTATTTCCAAGTGAAACGGAATATTGAATAGAGGGCAGAGTTTTACTTTAGCGCTCCTCCTCTCCATCTCTCGCTCATAGACTAACGGTTGGAGGGGAGTGGTTTACGCGTTTTCAACCCAAGCCGTCAAACTGACGTTATCAGAGAAGGAACGCCATTCCAGACCGGAAGTAACTTTTCAGATTTTGATTAAAGATTACCGCGACAAACAATTTTTTTCTGTGTTTTAACTTGCACGGTTTAATTGTTTACCACAAGACTAGTAATATGCACTAACAAAGTAAATAAGGTCAATTTTGATTTCATGTGTACTTTAAGGGTATGTTTACTGAAGGGGGGTGGATTCTGGAAACCACTGCCATTTCAATATATATCTTTTAAGTTATTAATCAACATTTATCTTTCTGTTAAATTATTTGAATGACTTCTTCAACGTATGTAAAGCATTTATTTTCCTTTTCAAACACTAGAAAATAATTTTGAATATTGTCTGACCTCTCACTGAGAGAAAAGAACATGTTATCAGTATGTTTTGGCAAAGTTTCCTGCTCCGAGCAGAGCTCAGATCAACTTCACCCTTGAAAAAGCTGAGAAACGTGTATCTGTGTATGTGTGCTAGTGTTCTGTGCAGGTCCTTTTTTACTACTAGACAACTGGCACTCTGCTAGAGAACAGATAGACACCATGTCATGACCCCAAAAGGACATCCAGTACCTAAATCCAGGGTCCCCTTGTCAGCATCCTGACTAATGGAGATATGCTTCTGACTATCTGTCCATGTGTGGAAGATTACCAAATCTGTCTATTTTTCTTATCCAATCAGAATCATTCAACCTGAAGTAATGACGTAGTTAGTGGACTTGTGAGGCTTGAAGCTGGCTTCTGCTGATGAAACTGCAAACTATTCTTCAGTAAAGGTTTCTTCAATTTATTATTTTTTTAACTCTGACTCCGGGTCTTTATTCATCATATCTGATCTTTTGGGTCTTTAACTGTAAAATTCCCCTACTTTACACAACAACGACATACTAAAAAAGTATGTAACCCTTTGGGTTACAGTCTCTGACTCTCTAACCATTAGGTCAAAAATGATCTATTATCTCATAACCTGACCCCACATTACAGGACCCTCACATAAACTGGTCCAAAACCCTCAATATAAATATAAATGTGTCTCAATAGTCGGTGTTAATCAGGTTTCACTATATTATTGAGGACATCAACACTTCACAAGTGTGATCAAAACTATATGGACACACATTCTTGTTACACAATATAATTCTTGCTACCAAAATGTTAAAAAACTAAATTTTTAAAATTATGTTTGGTCTATCATTCATCCCATTGTTTAATAAATTGCATTATAAAAAACTGCCTTAAAAAGAAAAAAATGGCTTTGTGTTTTTAGATTTTATGATTTTTGTTTATATAAAATGTCAATTACTTGAACTTGAAACCAACATTTTCATCAAGATAAACATCTCCCTGAGAGGGAAAAAAGGAATAGTTGACATGATTTTTGGTAAGAGGATTGAGAAAAAGTATCAATTTTCCACTTAAAAACCTTGTAAAAAAATATATATTATAAAAGACCTGAGATGGACCAATACATATTTTGAATAGATAAATATTATACTGTTATTAGATGAAGTTTAAAAAAAAAAAAAAAAAAAAAATAATTAATAGATGTTGATCCTGAGATGTTGATTTAAGACAATCTAAAAAATAAGTCAGATTTGTCAAACATTTGCATCTCTGGAAAATCAGACTTACAGGACATCCAGACTTAAAACTGTAACACAGATGGTGTCAGATAAATTCGCTAAAATATAATGTCTGCTACAGAAGATAAAAGTCTAAGCCTGGGTCTCAGAAAAAAATAAATAAATACCTCATCTCTCAAGCTGGATTCATGTGAAACTCTGTAAATCTGGAACGTCTCTCATGTGTGGTGGCAACATACAGACTGAAAATATACAGCATCCAATGAAAATATTCCACAACTGTCCTTCATTCAAACTCTTTGGCTCGTTTGAGATATGAATTGTAGGCGAGAGTAGGCGTCTGCAATGAGGGGAGGAGTCAAAAAAGTGCAGGCAAGTCAGACAGTCTCTCTTCTCCTACGAGATCAAAGGCAGATATTGCGGGATTCACACTCAATAAACTGGATGTCATTTAAGTTCTGTTGCTTTCAGTCAACAATAAAGAATCAAGAATGGACACCAACCTGTTTGTTCCTCACTATCTTCATGATAGTTCTGGATCACTCACATCTGCAATCTCTTCCAACACTTCCACCTGGTTTGAAATAACCATTAACTGGCTAGAATAAGTTAAAAGGAGGATAAATGTAAAAATTCAAGTGAACTTTAATTTAATAGCAAAGACCAGGTAGGTCTTAAAGGGTTAGATCACCCAAAAATGAAAATAATGTCATTAATTACTCACCCTCATGCTGTTCCACACCTGTAAGACCTTCATTCATCTTCAGAACACAAATTAAGATATTGTTGATGAAATCCGATGGCTCAGTGAGGCCTCTATTGAGAGCAAAGCCATTCAAACTCTCAAGGTCCATAAAGGTACTAAAAACATATTTGAAACAGTTCATGTGTTCACAAAGGTCTTACGGGTGTAGAACGACATGAGGGTGAGTAATAAATTATGACATTTTCATTTTTGGGTGAACTAACCCTTTAAGTATCAGGTCTTTGATGTGCCAAATGTTAGTTCTGTAAGAAAAATATTATTTTTATGGCATGTACTGAAGACAAGAGACACTTTACCTTTATTGTTACTCAATATATGAAGCATTTGACAGAGGGATTAGAGAAGAAGAACAAAGTAATTGCTTCTAAAGAATATTTACTGTTTAAAAACAGGGAAGGGAATGAACTGAAGGTTTCAAGTAGGTCGCTGCCCAACGGAGGTTATGGCATGTAAGTGTGGACTTACTTGATTATGGAGATGTTTTAAGTTATCTGAGACACAACCTGATGGCAGAATCATGAAACTTGAAGTACTGACATAGTTTACTTATCTCTGTTAGAGTAAAATTTTTGCTGCATATTGTATGTGTGAGCAGTGGCAGACAAACTCCTTGACGAGTGTTAAAGCTGACTTCTACTAATAAAACTGCAAATTATTCGATTGATTGCATCTGCAATGGCTTTCCTCTAAACCAGGGCAGGTTCTTCACTCATAGTTTGGAATAAACAATGTCCACTCAGCAATATTGGTTTTAAATGCTGTCCATTTAATGAAAAATATAAGCACACAGATTTATGGTAAGAACCACACGTCACTCCTGATACCACCCATTGGAAGTTTAAATATCATGTGATATGAACAGGTGACCTACACCACTGGTGCACACCGCCATCTAGGGGTTGAACAATCATAACATCTGGCTCCATCAGCATCTCTGATTCCTGGGCTTCATCTGAAATCACATACTTCCCTACTATAAGGCAGGTTAAAAACCGTATGTGACAAAAGTAAGCAGTCATGAAGTAATTACTTATTCAAAATTAGTACCTACTCAAGATTTCAGACACAGCCCTGGTCTTCATTCACCATTACTGGCATACTTGGTCTTTAACTGTAAATCCTCTTAACAGTTAATAATGGAGAGTGTGCGGGCAATTATTCGTCAGTTACATCCCTGACTAATAAAGAATCAAGATTGGACACAAAACTGTTAGTTGCTCAGTATGTTCATGAATTATCCTGGATGGTTCTGGTTCACTAATGTCTTCATTCTCCTCTTTAACAGACAACTGTAATACCTTACAACATTTTTCCTTATGATACGGAATGCTTTTTTTATGTTTGAAACTCTTCCCACACTGAGCACACTGGAACGGCATATCACCAGTATGAATTCGCTCATGTTCTTTCAGGTTTCCAGAATGAGAGAAACTCTGGTCACAAGATGAGCACTTGTAAGGTCTTTCTCCAGTATGAGTTTTTTGGTGCTGTTTCAGTTGGTCAGCTCTAGTAAAGCTCTTCCCACACTCACAGCAGACATGATCTTTTACTTCACTATGTGTTTTCTGGTGCTGTTTACAATGATCGAGCCTTGAAAAACTCTTTCCACAGAAGGAACACACATAAGGCTTCTCATCTGAATGAACTTTCAGGTGTCTTTTTAGATCTGATGACGAAATAAACTTTTTACCACACTGATCGCAGTTAAATGGTTTTTCTCCAGAGTGACATAGCATATGTTTACTGAGAGCTGTTGTACGATTGAAACTCCTTCCACACTGAGTGCATGTATACGGTTTTTCTCCAGTGTGAATTCTTATGTGTTTGTTAAGGTCTCCTTTTTGTGTGAAACTCTTTCCACACTGAGTGCAGGTGTGTCTCTTTTTGGCTTTTGTTTGAGTTATGAAGTTGTGATGTTCCTCCTCAAATTCATTCAGTTCAATTCTTTGCTGTTTATCTTCCATCCAATCTAAAATAAAAAAAATATTACATGGTTAAATAAGCTCAAGTGATACTCAAATTTAATAGCAGAAAGAAACAGATCAAAGATTACTACAACCGCTATCCACTTTTTTTCCACGAATTATGGATGTAACTTCAGTGAAAGGTTTGCGGATTGCATTTAACAATAAAAAGAGACTGACAGGAACCAAGATTTTTTTATTTATTTTTGATGAAATGTTTAATGATAGGCCTAGTTACACAACTATAAGACAACATACAATGAATAATCCTAATGTATTTGTTGTAAGATACTGAGCCAGGGAATTACGGGTGTAACTTCCATTAAACTGTAAACAATCAGTGAAAGGTTCGCTGTATGAATGCAATATTAAAGGGTTAATTAAAATTAAAATTATCCCATGATTTATTCGCCTTCAAGCCATTCTAAGAGTATATGACAATCTTCTTTCAGACGAACACAATCAGAGATATATTTACAAATATCCAGGCTCTTCCAAGCTTTATAATGGTAGTGAACAGAGGGTCAGCTTTTGAAGCAAAAAAAAGTGCATCCATCCATCTGGCAGACGGCTGTACGCATCGATTTGTGGCGGAAGAGTAACCGTTGACAAACACGGAAATGCAAAGGATATAGCAAAACAAAAATGTCCCGAATTAGAAGTCTAAAAGAGAAATGTCGGAGGATTTCAATATAAGAGGAGCTTGAGTTTGTTGCACAGCCCTATTTGTTTAAATCTTGACATTTGATATTGATACTTTTTGTGCACCAAAAATAACAAAAGAGCGACTTTATTCAACAACATCTAGTGATGGACGATTTCAAAACACTACTTTATGAAGCTTTAAAGCTTTACGAATCATTTGTTTCGAATCAGTGTTTCAGAGCGCCAAAATCCCATGACTTCAGTAAACGAGGCTTTGTTACATCATAAGTGTTTACAAATTTCAATGGCTCACCACTGGGGGGCATGACTTTGGCAGTTTGATACACACTCCAAACAACTGATTCGAAACAAATGATTTGTTAAGCTTAGGGCTGCACGATTAATCGCATGCTTTTGTCATGCGTGTCTCGTCAGTAAAGCCGGTTCTGTGATTAGCGGTAAATGTCCATCACCTGCTTTCAAATGGAGTGGCACTTAATATACAGAGCCGTAGTTCGCGGACAAGCTACGCAATATCGCGTTCGTAATCAAAAGCGATTCATCTGCGATTATGAACACGATATTGCGTAGCTTGTCCGCGAACTACGGCTCTGTATATTAAGTGCCGCTCCATTTGAAAGCAGGTGATGGACATTTACCGCTAATCACAGAACCGGCTTTACTGATGAGACACGCATGACAATCTCGTGCAATTAATCGTGCAGCCCTAGTTAAGCTTCAAAGCTTCAGGAAGCAGTGTTTAGAAATTGCCAATCACATGTTTTTTTTTTTAATAAAGTCGCAATTTATTTATTTATTTTGCTGCACAAAAAGTATTCTAATCATAATATTAAAATTGAACCACTGTAGTCACATGAACTGTATTTAATATGTCTTTAAGTACCTTTCTGGGCATTGGGAGTGTTATTGCTGGCAATGCAGGCCTCACTGAGCTATCCAATTTTAATCAAGAATATCTTAAAATGTGTTCCAAAGATGAACGAAGGTATTACGTTGTGGAACAACATGAGGACGAGTAATAAATGATGTAATTTTCATTTTTGGGTGAACTAACCCTTTATGAACAGTTCAGATAAAAGATGAATAAAATGTGTATATTATATATATATATATATATATATATATATATATATATACACACACACACACACACACACACACACACACAGAGAGAGAGAGACATATACACATATATACATATTTTGAAGAACATCAATCATCATGAGTAAAATGTTTAAGTCCTTAAATTGTCTGCCTTATGGGGCTGTCACGTGATGAACAAACGCGATCTCAAATCAGCTCTCTAGGTCGTGAATCAGTATTTTGTTAAAATGAATGTGGCTGATTCCCTGATCAGTGCCCCGACTACTGAACTAGCGCTGATTGAGACGCACGTACAGAAACTACGTACTGGGATGTTGCGCATGCGCGGTCAATACAGAATGATCGAATCACTCCTGTTACATTAGCGTATTCTCCTGACGTCTAAAAATAAAACGAATTTTTTTTTTACAGTTCATTCAGTGAAACTGTCTTTTACTGTGGATCTTCCCCAAACCGGAAGTACCACCAATAAAACAATGTAGGCTCGTCAGAAAAAAAGGTGGATTTGTTATGATTTTAGATACATTTCTGTATAATTTATCATCCATATACTGCTTAACATTTCACAGCAACCAAAGCCATCATAGTAAAGCATCAAAAATTGACACCAACCTATTTGTTCCTCAGTATCTTCATGTTTTATTCTGAACGGTTCTAGATCACTCATGTCTTCAATCTCCTCTTTAATAAACTCCATTTTTAAGCGTTTAAACAATAGAGCTGATTAATGTCAAGCTATGTAGATTAAGAACATCTCTTAAGCAGACTAGAGATATACGGCATCCGTCGAAAATATTCCGAAATCGACTTTAATCAGTTAATATTAACTCGCTCCTCTTGAACTGTTGTTCGCGCTTCTCTCTTCTGCGCATCCTCAGTCAGTGCATACGATGTCATAGCTTCTTAAAGGGGCCGCACATTCTATAAATCACATCGCTGCACTGGGAAGTGATTCGTTCGCTGGCTATCATTCAAAAAAACCAGACCTCCACTCCGTTAAAAATAGTGTTGCTTTTCTGCTGCACATGCTTTACATCCTAATTAGGGTGTCTTCTTTTATGTAAAATCTGTAAGTATGATATTGCTACTCATATCGTGTCATTATTGCTTTGGCTGACAATAAATGTAACACTGTATTATTTTACTTAGTATTATTCCTATTTTAATAAAAAAATGCAAATATTCAAATTAATATAATACTTATTTCAATATATAGTAAATAATTGTGTTGTGGCTGTAATGATGTAATGATGGAGATGTATTAAAGATATATTACAATTTTCTTTTGTTTAAGTCCAAAAGGAAACATGCAGGAGATAACTAAGAACTAAAAAAAAAAACTACGTTAAACATTGATGACACAGAACACTGAAAAAGGAAACTGGGGACTATATACACACAGGCAAAGTTGCTGTGGTTAATTCGCCGTTCTGCAGAAGTTTCAGTGCGTTCGAGCTAGAGCATCCGATTGGTCTTTTCCCAAGGTAGGGTCTTCCGCGGGATTTTCAAATGGAATTTAACTTGAAAATGTTACGATCTTCCCTTTTTCAGGTCTTGGGATTAAAGGAAAATGTTACAAAATTGAGAGAAACCATGGGGAACTTCTCATCTCCAGCTTAAAGAAGAAATACTGCCAACCAAAGATCAAACTGAAGCGTAATTTATTAAAACAGAAAAGAAATAGGAAACAAAAGCTTCAGGAGGGATCAAGGCCAAAATAATAAACAAAAAGATCCTACATTAATTATAATCTTCTGAATTACCTTCAACAAAATGAAAATGAAAAGAAAAGAAAAAGGCACCCACCTCCCTACAGGTTTCCAAATAACAGAAAATAATTAACAAATTGAACTGTCAGCAAAGAGTCATACCATAGCACATAATTGGCAGAAACAATCCAACATTTTCAATTAACACTTAAGATTACTCACTTAACACCAAAAAACAAAACAAAAAAAAAAAACAATTGGCAACATGTCTGAGGCAGAATAGGCTGTTTTTATTGCTGGCCATCTTCTTACAGGAGCCAATGGTACAGGTGTTTCCAAGCATCTGAAGAGCATCAGCATAGAAAGAAAACAGAAAGGAAATAACAAAAGCAGCAATACACAGAAATGACCATAAACACCACCAAAACATACTACACAAGAAAAACAATATGTCCTGGGACGTAACTAAAGTAAAATGGCTGGAAAATAAGAAAGGAAGAATCCGTCTCGTCCAAAGTTAGTGAAGACTGAGCATGTTCGTCACGAAGGATAAGTGCACGATGGGAGCGCAATCGCCGGAAGAAGAGAGGTGTACAGGACAAACATACGTGAGATGGCGAGAAACAATCGAGAGACAATAGAACAGGCGTGTTGTCTTTTAAGGACAAATAAGCCAAAACGCCTCCTTGGATGAACCAGCCAAAAGTGAGGGTAGATTTTGCACAAGAGAAAGTTTCTTTTGACATGTTTTATGGCCTAATTTGCCTAATTTAAGACGGTGTCAAAATTAGTAGTTTTTACTCCAAAGGATGATAATAATAGAATAATGCATTTTATAGTATATTAAAGCATCCCGAGAGGATTAAATCTAGACTAAACACGATATGGTGGAAGGACATTAGAAAGCACAAATATGGTTACAAGCATTTAAACTTAGGGTGCGTTCACACTTGTAGTTCGGTTCGTTTGGTTCATTTGGTCCGGACCAAAGAAGAAAAAAAAACATTTAGTCCTGGTCCGGTTAGCGTTCAGATTGGCAATTTTATAACCAAACCAAAAGATACCGAACCTTAAGGCATGTGAGGAATCTGTCCTTTTTAGGGTCTCGTCTTCCTGTTTTTGGTTCGGTTACATGTCTTTGGTCCGTGTTGCGTTCATATATCATTTGAACCGCACCAGAGTTCGTTTGGAAGCGGATCGAGACCCATCTTTTCAATGGTCTCGGTCCGCTTGTTTGGTGCGCACCAGGGTTCAGATGGCAGCGTTCACACGTTCAAATGAACCGCACTAACCGAGCAATCGCACCAGGATTCGTCTTAATCGAACCAAACATGACAAGTGTGAATGCACCCTTATTCTAAAACAATTAAAAATCATAACTAGGCTAATTACAATATTAGGACATGCACACACAAACGGAATACATCATATACATTCTGGAATGGTTAACCTATGAGTTACATTCAGATAGTTCTTCTATGTGTGTGTGTGTGTGTGTGTGTGTGTGTATATATTGGTGTTTTGGTCAGTGTCTGTGGCCACATTGCCCTTTGCCCACCATGGGGTGACCTGTTGAAGTTGTTTTAGGTGGCATGAGGCTATGAAAGTGTTCCTGCTTAGGATCTTTGAGGTAACAAACAGGTGCTACACTCCTCCCACACTGAGTACAGTACTGCTTCTTTCCAGAATGAATTCTTTACGTGCACATGAACTTTAATGACATCCTATTCTTAATCCGTTGGGTTTAATATGGAGTTGGCCCACCCTCTGCAGCTATAACAGCTTCGACTCTTCTGGGAAGGCTTTCCACAAGGTTTAGGAGTGTGTTAATGGGAATTTTTGACCATTCTTCAAGAAGGGCATTTGTAAGCTCAGGCACTGATGTTGGACGAGAAGGCCTGGCTCGCAGTCTCCGCTCTAATTCATCCCAAAGGTGTTCTATCGGGTTGAGGTCAGGACTCTGTGCAGGCCAGTCAAGTTCCTCCACACCAAACTCACTCATCCATGTCTTTATGGACCTTTCTTTGTGCACTGGTGCGCAGTCATGTTGGAACAGGAAGGGGCCATCCCCAAACTGTTCCCACAAAGTTGGGAGCATGAAATTATCCAAAATGTCTTGGTATGCTGAAGCATTAAGAGTTCCTTTCAATGGAACTAAGGGGCCAAGCCCAACCCCTGAAAAACAACCCCACACCATAATCCCGCCGTCAGGCAAGTACCGTTCTCCCGGCAACCGCCAGACTGAGAAGTGTGATTGGTCACTCCAGAGAACACGTCTCCACTGCTCTAGAGTCCAATGGAGATGTGCTTTACACCACTCCATCCGAAGCTTTGCATTGCACTTGGTGATGTAAGGCTTGGATGCATCTGCTTGGCCATAGAAACCCATTCTATGAAGCTCTCTATGCACTGTTCTTGAGCTAATCTGAAGGTCACACGAAGTTTGGAGGTCTGTGGCTATTGACTTTGCAGAATGATGGTGACTTCTGCGCACTGTGCGCCTCAGCATGCGCTGACCCCGCTCTGTGATTTTACGTGGCCGACCACTTCGTGGCTGAGTTGCTGTTGTTCCAAATTGCTTCCACTTTGTTATAATATTATTAACAGTTGACCGTGGAATATTTAGTAGTGAGGAAATTTCACGAATGGACTTTTTGGACAGGTGGCAACCTATCACAGCACCACGCTCGAATTCACTGAGCTCCTGAGAGCGACCCATTCTTTCATAAATGTTTGCAGAAGCAATCTGCCTGCTTAGGTGTTTGATTTTATACACCTGTGGCCATGGAAGTTACCTCTTCCACCTCCATCAGATCTGCAAAAAAACAACAACATGTGAGAGAAGTGTTCCAACTGTGTGAATTATTCATGTACTCATGTGTTATGCAAAAGGTCCAGATGACCAACCCCCAGTTTCACAGACAAGGTTCAAGCCTAGTCCCACACTAAAATCCATTATTGAGCTATTTAAGTGAAAGTTACTTGCACTGACATATCTTACCGTAATTGTTTTCTCTCAAGATGCACATTAGTAATGTTTTTTAAGGCACATATTAACTATAATAACTAGCTTCCGACAGACAGCCATACACATTGATATGCCGCAGAAGAGTAACCTCTGACTCTATGCATGATGTAAAGGTCTAAAATGAGAAATTTTCAGTAGGAATGTCAGAGGATTTTGATATAAGAGGAGCTTGAGTTTGTTGCCCAGCCCTATTTGTTTGAACCGCGTGAGGCGTCTAAGCTTACGATACTTCTACATCCGTCGTCATACATCACGTCGGGGGTTACTCTTGTGGTGCAAGTTGACTTGCGCAATATGCGTTCACCATCTGCCTGAAGCTAGTTATTTGGATTCATAAAGTTTTGACTATGGATATTTCCCTTGCAAAAACACATTGCTTCACTGCAGAAGGCCTTTATTAACCCTCTGGAGCTATATGGATTTTTTATAATGGATGGATGCATTTTTGGTGCTTCAAAGACTGGCCCCCATTCACTACCATTATAAAGCTTGGAAGGATATTTTTAAATATATCTCTGATTGTGTTCATCTGAAAGAAGATAGACATATACCTAGGATGGCTTTAGGGTGAGTAAATCATGGGATTTTTTTTTCATTTTTGGGTGAACTATCCCTTTAAATGTCTTAATTGAACTAAGGCCTAATCCTAACTTAATTTAAGCCTTGTTTGTGAAATTGGGCCCAAATCTGAGAAAATTAGAAAATAACTTAATGAATATATGTTTGTATAACTATAACAATATTTCCTGTTTTAGTTTTAGTCATATTATTTTTGTTAGTAATTATTTTGTAAATTCACCATTACACAAATTAAGACCTTAAAAATGTCTTAAATCAGATGTGAAAGATGCAAGTACATAATGTCATGGCATTAAAAGTTGCATGCTTTGAAGAAAAAAAAAAAAGAATGAGATGCAAATGTAAAATGTCTAGTCTTGGACAAAATGAAGTGAGTTTATGCTTAAAAGCAAGAACATATATGTCTCTTAAAGAGTTATGAACAAAAATCTGCTTTTGAATTAACTTGATTTATCTGAGCCTGTTGGCAGATATCTAGCCTTGTTTTGATCATAAACTTGCTCTTAAAAAATCTTTAATTAACATCACAAAACCTGCAGACAAATTATTTTGTCATTCATTAATTCTAATTTTTTCCCCTACATTTAAAAACATATTTCACTCACATGAATACAAACCAAAACCACAAACTGGAAATATTAAAAACGGTTTACATAAAGACAAACTATAAACACAATTTTTATTTAGTTCAACCAACATTGTTTATCGACGTTAAACAATTACCTCAGCTTTTCCATTGCTAAGAGTAAGAACACATTCCTCTGCAATAAAAAAAAATATGATCGGCTCTTTAAGTTAACTAACCATGTTTACAGTTAAATATAAATAATACAGCCATCGCATACCTTAGTATTTTTTAAGAAGACACGTCCTATCAATTTAATATAGTCCAGCCAGTGTATAGTTACAAACAAAGAAATAAAACTCACATAATACTTAGTGATGCAGTATGGATGCAGCCCTCTAACTGTCGTAAACATCTACCGTACCGCGCCTGGTGGTGTCGCATCGAGCAGGAAATATGTTACGCGCTTGTCTTCCTCAAGGGGGCGCCGAATGACTCTAAAAGCCTACACGTTAATTTACTCACCCTCAGGGCATCCAAGATGCAGGTGACATTTTCTACAGGTAACCAGTAATGATGATTTTTAGCTGAAACTGTGGTCCTGTGTGATTCACATAATGAAAGTCAATAGCCAACATCAGTTTGAGATTCAAAAAACATATACAGGCAGAACAAAATGAATACAGCTCCTGGTGATGCATTGAGTCTGAAGCGAAACGTTCGTTTTTCTTTTAGTTTAGTTCAATAACTGTGTAGAGTTCATCAATTATGAAATGAGTCCATGCAGCTCATCAATACAGTGCAGCCATGTTAACAGTGCTGAATATCTCTCAAAGAAAATTTTGTGGTGTTCAAGGATTTTTTCCTAACACATATGTGGCCCCTAAATCATAAACAAAATAAATAATAAATAAGTGAAAAACAAAACTAAAACAAAATGTTGTGGCTGTAATGATGAGTGCACGACAAAGGAGATAAACAAAAGAGTCTTTAATATATAAACATAAACCATTGACGACACAGACCACTGAACAAAGGAAACTGAGGACTATATACACACAGGCAAACAGAGCTAAATGAAACACAGGTGAAACTAATCAGTAACTATAGAATTATTTTTTCCATTATGATTTTATTATTTTTATATTTTCCCTTATGAATTTGTTTAATTGCAGCATTCTATATGTATATAGGTGTGTTTTGGTTCTTTTAAATATTTATATATATATATATATATATATATATCATAGAGTTGTTTGTGGTGGGGTAAATTAAACGCGATATGCAATAACGTCACAATCGTGTTGCATTGTGGGTTATGGAGCTGCCTGAAGTGTGCATGTGAAGTAGACTCGCTCCCTCAGTCAAAATCAAGGGAACACAGCCTAGGAAACTAGGGGCCGGTTTCACAGACAGGGCTTAAGCTAGTCCTAGACTAAAATACACGTTTGAGCCGTTTTAGCCGGAAAGTAACTTGTACTGACAGATCTTAAAATATGTCAGTGCCATTGTTTTGTTTCAAGATACACACCAGTAATGTTTTTTTTCTTCTAGTGAACCTTTATAAAAGCTATATAAATATTCTAATTGAACTAAGGCCTAATCTGCAAAACCGGGCTTAGGTCAGTTAACAATGACAGGGAACATAGGCAAACCAGAACAGGGAAAACAGAACAGAACGATACAGAACTATAACAATAATACTACAATTTTATACTGATGATTTTTATATTATTTAAAAGCATTTATGTAAACTATGGTGTATTTAGCGTAACTTGAATTGTTCAAATGTGGTTTAGTAATTAATGTGGTTCTTTTAGTAGCTTGATGTGTTGCCAACTTTTTTGATAGTTTATATAGTCTACATTTTTTGTCATTAACATCTTTGTCAATCTACCTTGCCGCTGATGCCACTTTCACACTAAATCCTTTGGTGGAGGAGCAGGAAAGTCACTGTGAATTTCATCATTTCAACTTTGGACAATACTTTTTAATATGAGTCGCTAGACTGCTTGGTAGAGTGAATCTCCTCCCACACTGAGTACAGTACGGCATCTCTCCGGTATGAATTCTTTGGTGCAATTTCATCTTGAAAGATGTAGTAAAACTCTTCCCACACTCCAAACACACATGATCTCTCACCTCATCATGTGTTTTCTGGTGCAGTTTAAAACTGTCCAGCCTTGAAAAGCTCTTTCCACAGAAAGAACACACATAAGGCCTCTCACCTGAATGAACTTTCAGGTGTTGTTTTAGATGTGATGATGAAATAAACGTTTTGCCACACTGATCACAGTTAAATGGTCTTTCTCCAGTATGAATGCGCAGATGATGACTGAGAGTTGATGCACCCGTGAAACTCTTTCCACACTGAGTGCATGTATACGGTTTTTCTCCAGTGTGAACTCTCATGTGCTTGTAAAGGATTCCTTTTTGTGTGAAACTTTTTCCACATTGAGGACAGGTGTACGGTTTCTCTCCAGTGTGAACTCTTAAGTGTACCTCAAATATGCTTCTATATGAGAAACTTTTTCCACACTGTGGGCAAGTGAAAAGTGTTTCTCCATGGTGAATTCTGATATGACTATTAAGGTGGTTCTTTTCTTCAAAACTCTTTTTACAGTGACGGCATGAGTACAGGTTATCATGAAGTTTTAAGTGTCTATTAAGTCTGTTTATAAGTATGAAACTCTTTCCGCATTGAGGACAGGTGTATGGTTTCTCTCCAGTATGAACTCTTAAGTGTACCTCAAGTTTGTTTCTATGTTTGAAACTCTTACCACACTGCGGGCAAGTGAAAGGTGTTTTTACAGAGTGAGATCTTATATGATTACTAAGTTGGATCTTTGCTTCAAAACTCTTTTCACAGTGATGGCATCTGAAAGACGTATTGACTTCTGTTCCTTGAGTTCTGTTTCCTGAGGCATTCTCTTCAGTGTGTGAGCGATTAAGTGAATCTCCTCCAGCTGAAAGACTCTGAGGTTTCTCAGACTCCTCAACTACATTCAGTTCTTCACTTTCCTCTTTCACCTCCATCAGATCTACAAAAAAGCAACATATGATTGAAGACTCAGAGAGAGAAGTGATCTGGATAACTTTGTGAATCATTATGATCTTTGTGTGCTGCAAAGGTTCACAGACAAGGTTACCACACTAAAATGCATTATTGAGCTGTTTTAACTGAAAAAAATATCTTGTCAGCGCCATTGTTTTGTCTCAAGATGCACACCAGTCATGTTTTCTTAAAGCTGCTGTCCATAACTTTTTTTGTGTTTAAAAATTACAAAAAATATATAATGAGAATGGACAACATGAATCCATTTTCCAAACCGTGTTTTTGTCTTACCCTGAATCATTATGGTACACTTTAAAATAAGTGTTTATATTCGGACTATTTCAGACCGGACTGGTAGGACCCGCCGCAGAGTATCACAGTAACTGCGTGACTCGCCATAGACATACACGGAGAAAAGTAGCTCCAACTACAATGTTCTTCCGCAAGACGCATGCAGTTCTGTTTATTAACAGCTAGAGGGCCAAAAATCACGGACTGCAGCTGTAAGGCATGTATTAAATATAATAACTAGCTTCCGACAGATGGCTGGACACATCAAATTGCAGCAGAAGAGTAACCTCTGACCCAACGCATGACATTATAACGATCGCAGAAGCTCAGAGGACAGAGCAAAACAAAACACTGCTCACGAATTAGAGGTCAAAAAAGGAGAAATTTTAAAGAGGAATGTCTGAGTATTTTGATATAAGAGAAGAGAAGCTTGAGAAAGAAGAAAGTCATGTACACCTAGGATGGCTTGAGGGTGAGTAAATCATGGGATAATTGTCATTTTGGGGTGAACTATGCCTTTAAATGTCCTAATTGGACAAAGGCCGAATCTTGGCTTCATCTAAGCCCTGTTTGTTAAACCAGGCCCAAATCTGTGTAAATTAAAACATAAGTTAATAAATATATGAACAGTTCAGATGCAAAAGCCGCTAAACACCACCTCTGTCAAAAACTAGATAATGATATTGAGCGAATGCTCTCCGCACATTGTAAGGGTAATATTTTGTCCTGTTTTCCAATATAAATATCTTATACCTTTACTTGAGATGCAAATGTAAAAAGAAGTCTTGAATAAAAAAGGAGTTTATGTTTAAAACAAGCACAAATATGTCTCTCAAAGAGTTAAGAAATTTTTCTATTGAATTTTTATCTGAGCCTGTTGGAAGATATTTGGCCTTGTTTTAATCATAAACTCACGTAATTTTGATCAATTTTGCAGAAATCAAGACTTATATTTTTTGTCATTCTCCAGTAAATGCATCTTGATTTAAAAAGCTTTAGACATTTGCACTTGGAAAACAAAACAATATACTGAGGAAAGAACATAACTTTTGAGCATTGTGATCATAAAATAAACAAAAAAATTATTTCTATATTCTAGTTGTTGTTGATCAAGCTACTTTTGTTTTATAAATTGAATTAAAAAGTAATTGATATCTGTTGGAAGTGGTATTTTCAAACACTGAAGTGTTGCTAATACAACTCATTGTGTTTCTCCCTAGATTGCATTTAGAGACCATACTGACCATACTGACCATCCTTTAAAATTATTCCTTAATTTTTCTTTACTTGGTCTTAAAAAGACTTAAATTAACTTCATAAAACATGCAGAACTCCTGAAACAAATGAACTTGTCTCGTACTCACATTAAACAAACAGAAACTGGAAATAAATATAAAACTGCATAAATACAAACTATAAAAATTAATTTTTTTGTTTTACAACAACCAACAAATACTTTGTCTCCATGAAACAATTACCTCAACCTTTTCATTTTAATATAACGAATGCTACGGTTAAAAACATTCCTCTACATATATTATACAGGCAATTTAAGTTAAACATTACCGTTAAAAATAAATTATCCAAACATAAGGTCATCACATATCTTAGTATTTTTAAGAAGATACGTCCTAACAATTTTCTGTATTTCAGCCATAGTTAAAAATAAAGAAAAACTCACACTACTCCGCCGAGATGCAGCCCTCTTACTGTCGTAAACATCTACCGTACCGCGGCTGCTGGTGTCGCATCGAGTGGGAAAGCTTGCAGGGTTGCCAGGTTTTCACAACAAAACCCGCCCAATTGCTACTCAAAACTAGCCTAATACCAGCACAATCGCGTTTCAGTGGGTTCTCCCGCGTTTATGGGGGTAAAATCCGCCTTTTGTTGGGGTTTCCCTGGTAAAAGTCTTATTCCAGGGGCTAAATAACATGTTGGGGTCGATTCAAACCGCGGACTTGGCAAACACTGCTCGCTTGTCTTCCTCAAAGAGGCGCTGAGACGAAAGAAATTAGGCAAAAGCTAACACTTTCTCCAGCTGAAGCAGAATTTGACTCTGTAAACGATCGTGAATGAAAGGCAAACGTGGATTTTTTTCTTCTTCGGGATGCCGTATGTTTCCAGTCTGCAGGTGAGAGATGTTTCCAGATTACAGAGTTTGAATCATTCAAAAGAGTCTTTTGAATGATCCAGTGACTAACTAACTTGTTCCAGTACTGGAAGCATCAGCGTTTTTGAACCAATCTCTTGAATTAATCGATTTTTAACGATTTTATGAAAATAGCTTTTCCCCTGTTGAAAAAAAAACAGCATATGCTGGTAAGGTAGGTTTTGAAGCTGGTATGCTGGTCAAGTGTTGGTCCTAAGATGGTTCAGGACAAGCATAAACCAGCTAAAACCAGCATACCATCTTGAAAACCTACTTTACCAGCATATGTTGTTGTTTTTTTCAACAGGGGAAAAGCTTATCTCATTCCATAGTCCCTGTTTTCACCTCATTCATTATGGTGATGTCTGAGATCTTCTGTAAACTGGCTCATCATCAAACACATCATTAGTGTCAGAGAAACTATAGGATCATCACTGTGATAATCACATCGTAGGTTTTACCTCTTAGGTCAAATACATGACTAAAAATACTATTATAGGATTAGTTCACTTTAAAATGAAAATTACCCCAAGCTTTACTCACTCTCAAGCCATCCTAGGTGTATACGACTTTATTCTTTCAGATGAACACAATCAGAGATATATTAATAAATATCCTGACACATCTAAGCTTTATAATGGCAGTGAATGGGACCAACGAGTATAAATCTCAAGAAAGTGCATCCATCCAAAACAAAACATACTCCACACGGCTCGTTAAAACACGACATCAGTTACACTTTCTTCGTAAATTGAATATGGAAGGCGGTCTGGCGGAAGCTAGATATTTTACTTTATAACTTGTTAAATATGGATATTTTTCTTACACAAATGCATCGCTTCACTTCAGAAGGACTTTACTAACCCCCTGGAGCCATGTGGAGTACGTTTTGCTTTGGATGGATGCACTTTCTTGAGATTTATACTCGTTGGTGGGGTTTGCTGACATTATAAAGCTTCGGAGCATCAGGATGATTATTAATATAACTCCGATTGTGTTCATTAGAAAGAAGAAAGTCATATACACCTAGGATGGCTTGAGGGTGAGCAAATCATGGGGTAATTTTCATTTCAAAGGCCCGGTTTCACAGACAGTACTTAGACTAAGCCAGGATTAGGCCTCAGTTCAATTAGGACATTTAAGTAGCTTTTATAAATGTGCCTTAGAAAAGCACTGACATATTTTAAGATTTGTCAGTGCAAGTTGCTTTCCATTAAAGCTCAAACATGCATTTTAGTCTGGGACTATCTTAAAGGATTAGTTAACTTTCCTCCAGTTTCACAGACAAAGCTTTAACTAGTCCTAGACTAAAATGCATGTTAGAGAGCAACTTCCACTAACATATCTTAAAATATGTCAGTGCCATTGTTTTTTCTAAGGTATGTTTATAAAAAGTACCCAAATGCCTAATTATACCTTAAAGGCCTAATCCTCAGTAATTTAGTATGAATTCAGTAACTTATCTTTGATTTTTCCAGATCTGGTCCTGTGGGCGTCAGTATCACACAGTGATCACAGTTCACACCTGCAGTGAAGCTCCTCCCACAACAATTCACCAATAAATACTGGGAATATTCACATCATCCTACAAGAGAAGGACAAACTCCAGGTGTAGCAGCTGAAATCTGTGTGACTGTTAAAGATGGAGTTTAGTAAAGAGGAGACTGAAGACATGAGTGATCCAGAACCATCCAGAATAAAACATGAAGAAACTGAGGAACAAATAGGTTGGTGTCCATTCTTGATTCTTCATTATTGACCATTTAACTATTTAGGTAACAAAGCTTCAGTTTAATAGATTGGATGATAAATGATACAGAAAATGCATCCAAATAGTCATAATCTTGAATAGCTTTTGTCATCCACATTTTAAATGGATTAACAAGAAAGTAACAGAACTAAACTTTAGCACATCATAGATCTGATACTTGATACTCTGTTGCTTTCTTCTGTTAAATCAGAGTTCACTTTAACTTATTTTAACCACATTTTTTTTTTATTTTAGACTGGATGGAAGTGAAAAAGCAAAAACATGTATTGAATGAAGCAAAGGAGAAAGTGCAGAGCACCGAATCTAATAAGCTGCACATCTGCCATCAGTGTGGAAAGACTTTTACACAAAAAGGAAACTTTAATGTACACATGAGAGTTCACACTGGAGAGAAACCGTATACATGCACTCAGTGTGAAAAGAGTTTCACACAGAAAAAAAACCTTATTGTACACATGAGAATTCACAATGGAGAGAAACCGTTTACATGTACTCAGTGTGGAAAGAGTTTTAGAAGAAAAGGAAACATTAAAACACACATGAGAATTCACACTGGAGAGAAACCGTATACTTGTGTTCAGTGTGGAAAGAGTTTCACATATTTAACTGGTCTCAATTATCATCTGCTCCGTCACTCTGGAGAAAAGCCATTTAACTGTGATCAGTGTGATAAAAAGTTTATTTGGTTACAAAATCTAAAAGAACACCTGAAAATTCATTCAGGCGAGAGGCCTTATCTGTGTTCTGTCTGTGGAAAGAGTTTTTCACGGAGTAATGAATTTAAAGTGCATCAGAAAATACATAATGAAGTGAAAGATCATGTGTGTTGTGACTGTGGGAAGAGCTTCATTAGAGCTGAGAATCTGAAACGGCACGAGAGAATTCATACTGGAGAAAAACCTTACAAGTGCTCATATTGTGACAAGAGTTTTGCACAGTCTGGAAACCTGAAATTACATGAGCGACTTCATACTGGAGAGAAGCCGTACCACTGTACTCAGTGTGAGAGGAGGTTTAAATGTTCATCAAATCTTCTCGTTCACATGAAAAGTTGCAAGCGAGCAAAAACTAAAAAAAAGACTTAAGATTTGAAGTTTTACCCTTTAACAACTCTTACAGTGTAAATAAATATGTATTTAAGTAGGCCTGACATCTGACAAACCCAAATGTAATTGTATGATTTACATTTTAAAGCACAACGTTTTTTTGTTGATCATTTTTTAATGAGATGATTTGTCCAATGCTTGCATTTCTTGGAACAAAGTGCTAATAAAGTTTAATGGCAAACTCATGTTTCCTTGTTTACCCTTTTAATAAAATAAGTGGGCCTGTATTGCTTCTGTAGGCTTATGTTATAGTTTTTAAAGGTTCCCATTTTATAGTAAGTAGGTTAACATGTATGACTCTGTGACTATGACATCAGGTATTAAAAATCCAATTATTTATCTATCCACCACCACATTGTGCGTGCATGTTATAATCTGTTAATGCACGGGATGAAAATAGTTTTGAATATTAACACTCACTGTATAGTCATATAGTTGCATAACTATAAGCTGTAAATCTGAGCAATATGGACTTGAAAGTTTAAGTAATATAAACATTTATTGCTTAAATATGCTCTTGAGCACAAATAATATTTGCTATAGATCAATCTGTTTTAGTAAATAATATAAATGCAAAGCTGTATTTTTTGCAAGATTTTCACTCCCGTTGTATAGCCAATGATTATTATTTTGTTTGTCACCATGGTTTTTCTTTAAAATGTAAAATCACACACAATTTCTGGTTTATGCGATGTCTTAATGAAATGCAGTGAATTATCATCATATGTGTAAAATCCTGACCCAGCAAGCAATTTTATGTCTATTAGACGTCTAATAGCCGTCAAAACATAGCCCGGCCGTCTAGGCTAAAACAAGGCAAAATTTGGGCTGTCAGTGAAAATCTAATAGACGTCTAACCATAACCAAAAAATAGACTAGTCATCAAATAAACGACTATTAGACTACTACATATATATGTCTAATAGACGGTGAATATCGATCTAGGCTAAAATAAGGCTGAATTTGGGCTGTCGGTGAAAATCTAATAGACGTCTAACCATAACCCAAGAGTAGACTAGTCATCAATTAGACGACTATTAGACAACTACATATTTATTATGTCTAATAGACGGTTAATACGGGTCTAGGCTAAAATAAGGCAAAATTGGGGCTGTCAGTGAAAATCTAATAGACGTCTAACTATAACCTAAAAATAGACTATCAATTACACTACTAATGAATGATTACATCTATCCATGCAATAGACAACAAAATAATGGCTAAAGGATTCTTTTCACTTAAATATAACAGGTTCTCATAAATGACAATCCGTCCAAACAAATTAAATATAAAAGGTTTTATTTAGAAAAAGAACTCAAGATAATGCACAATGATTAAAAATAAAAAATAAAATAAAATAAAAATTACAAATACAATACAAATAAACATTAAAAGAAAATTACAACGTGTAACAAAAATATAAAACACTGACAAAAAAAAGTTAAATAAAAAATGTTAACAATATTTTTTTGGTTTATAAAACAAGCTGATTAATTTTCAGTTCCATAAATTCCATGTTTTATGTAAAGCACTTTGAATTACCTTGAACGTTGTTGAAATGTGCTATACAAAATAAACTTGCCTTGCCAAATCAAAAACTCATATTTTTATTTCATAATGATCAAAAGATTAAAAGATATACAAGGCTTCCATAACAAATAATAGTAGGGTGCACAGGTTTCATGTTTACCCCCTTGTATTTAGATAATTACAGAGTTTTATGGCACAAGGAAACACTACAGTACATGTGCATGTATGTTAATCTAACCACGTTTTACTCTGAGTCTGCACTGTTACCCGCTAAAATGTCACGGTTCCTACACATAATGTACATAAATAATAAACACATGTCAAAATGAAAAACACAGATACTTACAAGACCAAAAGCAGGAAAGAATTTGCTTTAACATTTGCTGTTGCTTGCTCTCCGTCTCCAACAGTTGTAAAATGCGGAAATGTTTATCGCGAGATCTGGCAACAGTGATCGAGAGTCAACGTTCAAGTCTCGCGTTGCCAGTGGTCATGTCTCAGTAGAGCCACAGTTGCCATCTAGCGGTTGAGAATTGTAAATTTTTATTTAACTTAAAATTGAGTCATGTGTGTGGGGTATATAATTATAATTAATATATGGCTTGGCTATACCCTGATATATATATATATATATATATATATATATATATATATATATATATGATATCGTAGAATGTAGGATTGTGTGACAGCAAAAATATGCTGTTTCAAATATATACTTGCATATAAATGTATAAATGCAAGTATATCATGAATCCCACAAGCTTTGTGGTCGAACATGACTTAACACTATTTTGGTTACACTCATTGCTGGTCTGAATCAGGGCTATAGCCAAGCCGTAAAAACTAGACTATAAACTGCCTCGATTTCGCCAGGTGGACTAAAAGCAGACTACACATAGCCTATCCAATTCAGAGCTAAATCGTGACTACATATAGACCATGTCATGAAATGCCACTTAAATCTTGTAGAAATCATTGACATTGTGAACATGATGAGATATCAACCATCTCAAGCACTTCCTGTCCAAAAACTACAATAAATCAGGATTGACTATAGGTGGGCTACAAATAGCCGGTCTGACTATGAGCTAAATTGTGGCTACGCACAGCCTACACAATATAACATGTCATAGATGTGAAACCAAATACCTTGTAATCACTGTTGACTTCACTTACATGATGCAATATCATACAACTCGCAAGTTATTTTGGCAAAAACGACATGTAACCAAAGGAAAGATTATTTTGGCTAAAAGTGGGTTACACATAGCCAGACTATATCGGGTCTATAGTTAACCGAGACGGTGAAATGACGGCTATTGCTTGCTTGGGAGTTTGTGCTTATCCACCGATCCTAATGGAAATATGAAGAAACCTAAAAGAATGATGTAAAATTATGGAGCCCTGCATGACATGTGGAAAATATAGTTTACTATCTGCCTATAGAAAATATCTCTCCTTTTCAATGCCAGTAATGTCATGCTCTTGCTCACTTAAAGCGGCACTAACTTATCTGCTGGATAAATTAGTAACTCCAATCTAGCTAAATCTAGTGTATCAGCCCTAAAGCTGCTCAATATTAAAGCGGAATTCAGTAAGATTTGTGAAGCTCCCCCTACAGGTTCCTTCAGTGAATCACACTGTCGTAAATACTCCAAGCGCAGCTCTGGACTACAACGACTACAACGCTCACCAGCGCAATAGTTTTGCAAATACAGTACAAGAAATCTCGATGGAGGTGGGTAATTTTTGTCTTATAAAGTCATAATATATACATTGTTTTTGAATTACCGTAAAGCATTTTGTCACTCTCGCGTGAACGTGAACATGAGGCGAGATTGTGTCGGGTTGGTGCAGCTCAACTTGCAAGTGCTGTTTTCTGGCGTAGACGTGCCAGAGGGGGTTAGTGCACACCTCAAACACACCACTACAAGTCCATTAACCATCGTAAGGACTTAGAAAACTATTTATGAAGGTAAAAAAGTTACTTAGTTCTGCTTTAAAGTTTATAGAATATGGCTTTTTGTAAAGCTGCTTTGAAACAATGTGTATTGACATTATACAAATAAATCTGACTCACTGACGTCACTAAGCGATTGTTTGTCCTGTAACTTCATCTAACTTGATTCGCGGCCCCTTTAAGAAACATGACACCGCGTGAACTGAGGATGCGCAGAAGAGAGACGCGAGAGACGAGGCAAGCGCTGAAACTTTCAACAGTTGAAGCTGAAAGCGACGCTGTTAACGATCGTGAATGAAAGCCAGACGTGGATTATTTCCTCCGGATGCCGTATATTTCTAGTCTGCTGGTGAGAGATGTTTCTCAGATTAGAGTTTAACATTAACCGGCTCCATAGTACAAGCGCTCATATTGTTGACAAAGGTGTGTCTGACTGAAATCACACGAGCGAGTTCATACTGGAGTGAAGCCGTATTGCTGGATTAAGTGTGGAGAGAGTTTTAGACATTCAGGCTCTTTACGAAATAATACGGAAAGTGGAATCATTTGGAGAAGCATTGACAAAACTGTCACAGTGAACAATCTATCCATTCTCTATCATGTAACTGATGTGATAATTAACAAATTAATAGTATTAAAAAATAACAGCCATAACATTTTGAGCTGCTGAAAAGCTTCCCTGTTCCTCATTCATTATGGAGATGTCTGAGATCTTCTGTAAATTGGCTCATCAAGCTCATCATTAGTGTCAGACAAACTATAGGATCATCACTTTAAAGGATTAGTCCACTTTTAAAAAAATTTCCTGATAATTTTCTCACCCCCATGTCATCCAAGATGTTCATGTCTTTCTTTCGTCAGTCGAAAAGAAATTAAGGTTTTTGATGAAAACATTCCAGGATTATCTCCTTATAGTGGACTTCAATGGTCTCCAAATGATTGAAGGTCAAAATTACAGTTTCAGTGCAGCTTCAAAGGGCTTTAAACAATACCAGAAAAGGAATAAGGGTCTTATCTAGCGAAACGATCTGTCATTTTCAAAAAAAAAAAAAAAATACAACTGTATATGCTTTATAAACACAAGTGATCGCCTGGTATGTGCTTCCACTTTCTGTATTCTTCAAAAAGCTTACGCTGAACATCTTATGCGTTCCCTATTCTACTTAAGGAAAAAAACAGAACTGGCGCTGCATTCGTTCCGTAAGTAGAATTTGAGTAACTTACCTTTGATTGTTCCAGATCTGGTCCTGTGGGCGTCAGTATCACATAGTGATCATAGTTGACACCTGCAGTGAAGCTCCTCCCACAACAATTCACCAATAAATACTGGGAATATTCACAAGAAAAGGACAAACTCCAGGTGTAGCAGCTGAAATCTGTGTGACCGTTAAAGATGGAGTTTATTAAAGAGGAGACTGAAGACATGAGTATTTCAGAACCATCCAGAGTAAAACATGAAGATACTGAGGAACAAATAGGTTGGTGTCCATTCTTGATTCTTCATTATTGACAGTTTAAACATTTAGGTAACAAAGTTCAGTTTAACAGATTGGATGATAAATGATACAGAAAATGCATCTAAATGGTCATAATCTTGAATAGCTTTTGTCATCCACATTTTATATGGATTAACAAGAAAGTGACAGAACCAAACTTTAGCACATCAAAGATCTGATACTTGATACTCTGTTGCTTTTTTCATTTAAATCAGATTTCTCTTGAACTTATTTTAACCACATAGTTTTTTCATTTTAGACTGGATGGAGATGAAACCGCAAAAACAAGAACTGAATGAAGCAGAGGAGGAAAAGCATGGCATGAAAACTCAAAGAACAAACGCTAATAAGCTGCACACCTGCTCTCAGTTGTGGAAAGAGTTTCACACAAAAAGGAAACCTTAAGACACACATAGGAGTTCATACTGGAGAGAGACCGTATACATGCACTCAGTGTGGAAAAAGTTTCAGAAGAAAAGGAGTGCTTAATGCACACATAAGGGTTCATACTGGAGAGAAACCGTATACATGCACTCAGTGTGGAAAGAGTTTTAGTCAAAAAGACAACCTTAATGTACACATAAGAGTTCACACTGGAGAGAAGCCATTTAACTGTGATCAGTGTGGTAAAGATTTTATTTCGTCATCAAATCTAAAACAACACCTGAAAGTTCATTCAGGTGAGAGGCCTTATGTGTGTTCTTTCTGTGGAAAGAGTTTTTCACGGATGGATGACTTTAAAATGCATCAGAAAATACATAATGAAGTGAGAGATCATGTGTGTTGTGACTGTGGGAAGAGTTTTATTAGAGCTGAGCATCTGAAACAGCACCAAAGAACTCATACTGGAGAAAAACCTTACAAGTGCTCATCTTGTGACAAGAGTTACACTCAGTCTGCACACCTGAAAATACATGAGCGAGTTCATACTGGAGAGAAGCCGCACCACTGTACTCAGTGTGAGAAGAGTTTCACATATTTAATTGATCTCAAGAATCATCTGCTCCGTCACTCTGGAGAAAAACCATTTCACTGTGATCAGTGTGGTAAAGAGTTTATTTCATCATCACATCTAAAAAAACATCTGAAAGTTCATTCCGGTGTAAAGCCTTATGTGTGTTCTCTCTGTGGAAAGAGTTTTTTATGGCTAAAAAGTTTTAAACAGCACCAGAAAATACATAATGAAGTGAGCGATCATGTGTGTTGTGACTGTGGGAAGAGCTTCATTAGAGCTTATCAACTAAAACAACACCAAATAATTCATACTGGAGAAAAACTATAGGCGAAGTTAGTTTCACTTTTGTGCTTGGGGGCACCTACCAGCACTAACCTTTATGATTATTAAATAATAATAATAATAGTAAATGAATAAAATAATTAAATTATTTAAAAGCCATTTAAGGGAACAATATGTAAGAATGGTGAAAGAAGTTCTAGGTCTAATTGTAGTTATGAAGTAAAGAATTTAGTCTTTAAAAATATTTTATTTTAAAATGTGCATTCACTCTTATTCGTGTCTAATATGTCAAAAATGCAAATGTTTCTTGTCTTGTCACATTCATTTATGAATATCATGAATAAAAAATTTGAAATAGTTTGGTTTGCTTGGTTTCATTTGGTCCGGACCAAAAAAAAAAAAAAATACTCTTGGTCGGCTTAGCGTTCATATTGGCATTTTTATCACCAAACCAAAAGATATCGAACCTAAAGGCATAGGGATATGTTCACAACCTGATTGGTCTGCTTTTATGACATATTGGCTACTTTGAGACAGAACTTCGAATATCTAAAACAATGCTTTGTGCTGAGATTAATTACACTCATTGTATGTGCATAGCCATCTCCACCTATAAGGAAAACTTTGCTCATTTTGTGACAATAGTTTCACTCAGTCTGGAAACCTGAAATTACAAGCTAGTTCATACTGGAGAGAAGCCACACCACTGTACTCAGTAGGGATAATTGTTTTAAATGTTTATCAAACCTTCTCGCTCATAAGAAAAAGTGAGCAAAACTAGAAAAAGACTTAAAGGAGACCTATAATGCCCCTTTTACAAGATGTAATATAAGTCTCTGGTGTCCCCAAAATGTGTCTGTGAAGTTTCAGCTCAAAATACAGATAATTTATTATAGCTTGTCAAATTTGCCCCTATTTGGGTGTGAGCAAAAAAAAAAACTTTTTTTTGTGTGTGTCCCTTTAAATGCAAATGAGCTGCTGCTCCCGCCCCCTTTCCAGAAGAGGGCAGAGCTTTAACAGCTCGCACTTCGGTTGCTCAACAACAACAAAGCTGGAGAATCTCATGCAGCCAAAATGAGGATTGTCAGTAACAGTGTTCAAGCCTTGCATTGTTCAAACCGGAGTCGACACTGATAGAGAGACTCAGGAAGAAGTTACAACTTTTAGAATAAAACAGGATGTTTCTGAATGGTTAATGGATACATTTATGTAGTTGCTGTGGAGTTGATTCAACTCATCGACTAGCATGTGCCGTCATGTTAATATTTAATCAAATCTAGTGTTGAATTGACCCTCGTTTGTGAAGCAGTCCAGTGTAAAATGACGGCATGGCAACAATACTCTACTACAACAACTCTTCCTCTTCTCTAAAGCAGCCCAACATGACGACAACAATTGCACTGACATATTTTAAGATATTGCTTTCAGTTAAAAAAGCTCCAATATGCACTTTAGTTTAGGACAACCTTAAAGGGTTAGTTTGCCCAAAAATGAAATTTCTGTCATTAATTACTCACCCTAATGTTGTTACACACCCGTAAGACCTTCGTTCGTCTTCGGAACACAAATTAAGATATTTTTGATGAAATCCGAGGGTATCTGATCCACACAGAGGCAGCAACGTCATTGCACCTTTTGACATCCAGAAAGGTTGTTAAAAACATGGTTAAAATTGTCAATGTGACTACAGTGGTTCAACCTTAATGTTATGAAGCGACCAGAACACTTTTTGTGTGAAAAAACAAAACAAAAATAATGACTTTATTCAACAATTTGAACTGTTGTCATACGTAGTGAACTTAGTATACGTCCGAACGCCAGCTCAGTATTGGCCGAAGCTAAACATGTGAGCAGCATGACACATACATGTGATGCTGACGCAGGATCCGGCCAATAATTGTGGTTTCATGCCAGAAAGTTGCCATATATAGACTTGTTATTCTCTGTATTGAGTTTGATGTAATGTATATTTCTTATTGAATTAAATCCTTTTACCACCCCTAATAATCTACCTATATTTAGGACTCAGGAAAACAATAAAACCTTGATAAAAGCCCAAACGTTCTCCCTCGGCTGAGTAATTGTTCCTTTAACCATCATTTAAAGGACTGAGAATGAGGCACACCGGGAAATAATCTAACATGCAATAAATAAATATAAATTATATATTGAATTTTTTGTGTGTGCTTATCATCAACATAAGTAATAAATGACAATAAATGACTGGTATATAATTTGTCTAGTCTTTCCTGGTGTAGGGAGAGATTTTGGATGCGTTCATATGTGGTGAAAGTTCTCCAGCATGCCAGGTATGTCACATTGTGATTTTAATTGAATCATGTTGCAAAATGGACCAGAGTGTTTGTTCATTAATGACAGAGAACTGCAAACCTCTCATCTGATTTTATTTAATATACATTTTGAATTGACAATAGTGAAGAACAATAGAATTATACACTAACAAATTAGAAATAGTACAAATAAATGCATAATGGACAAATGTAATACTTCGGAATCAAGGCAAACCCAGTCAAAAAATAAAATAAAATAAATAAAATGATGAAGGCTGATTTTATAGATTACAAGTTTAACTGGTACCCTGTAACTAAGCCTATGAATGACACTGATTAAGTTACATTTGTGCCATTGTGTCAAGGCAGGTTTACTTGTGAATTCGGATGATGCGGTAATCTTTGGATTTTTTCAGATTGACTCTTAAATTTACAATGCGTAGGCTTCAACTCCAAAAGTTGTACAATCAGTAGACTGAAACTAGTAAATAGTAGATAGTAGATATTCACTAGTAAAAATATTCACTAGTCGCTAGAATTCATTTTTCATTGTTGTTACACTTCGGCTGGCAACAGTAATTTTAATGAACTATTAGCGTGATTAGCTATTAACATGGGGTGGTTGGAGGTGCAGTACTGATCACACTGTACTTCCAATCACCCACTGTCACAATATGATACATGTAATTTAGTACAGAAAAATCTGCTCACTTAATAATACTAAAATTACTTACTAACTCATAAAGTGGAAAATGGGGTGAGAACTGGGTGAGAAACCAGTGCCCCTATTATGCTTTTTCAGATATTAGCTTTAATGCAGTGTGTAAGCTGTTTGAAAAAAAGGCTGAAAAGATCAAAGAGCACAACAAAAAATGGTATTGTTCTAAAAGAAGGAACCGATTTTGATCTGCTGAAATGAGTCGTCAGCAATTTCACAGAAAGGAGGTACTTAGAGAGATAGAACCTTCGAACAACACTTAAAACACAATTAAGAACCTCTAAAATAGCATAATAGGGGCACTTTAAAGTAATCCAGTATTAATTCAGTAACATCTTCGGAAACAAGGCAAACACAGTCAAAAAAGGGGAAAGAAGATTTCATAGATACAAGGTAATACTAGTCTATCTGGTATAACATGTACTAATAACATTTATGCAGTATTTATTATTTTTAGTGTGTAATCTATATTTGAACTAAATTAAAGGCACCATATGTGTTTGCTGTTAAAGTAATCCAGTATAAATTCAGTAACTTTTCCCCCCCAGATCTGGTCCTGTGGGCATCAGTATCACACAGTGATCACAGTTCACACCTGCAGTGAAGCTCCTCCCACAACAATTCACCAATAAATACTGGGAATATTCACATCATCCTACAAGAGAAGGACAATCTCCAGGTGTAGCAGCTGAAATCTGTTTAATAAAGAGGAGATTGAAGACATTAGTGATCCAGAACCATACAGAATAAAAGATGGAACAAATAGACTGGATTGAGATGAAACTGCAAAAACATGAACTGAATGAAGCAGAGGAGGAAAAGCAGAGCATCAAAACTCAGAGAACAAAAGCTAAGAAGATGCGCACCTGCTCTCAGTGTGGAACGAGTTTCAGTCTAAAAGGAACCCTAAAGACACACATGAGAATTCACACTGGAGAAAAACCGTTTACATGCACTCAGTATGGAAAGAGTTTTTCAAGGCAGTATCACTTAAAACTGCACCAAAATATACACAAATAAGTGAGAGATTATATGTGCTTTGACTGTGGGAAGAGCTTTTCTACATCTACCACACTGACATATCACCAAAGAACTCATACTAGAGAAAAACCTTACAAGTGCTCATATTGTGACAAGAGATTCACTCAGTCTACACACCAGAAAGAACATGAACGAGTTCATACTGGAGAGAAGTCGTACTACTGTACTCAATGTGAGAAGTTTCAAATGGCCTTCCAATATTACATATCAGAAATTCAATTACAATAACAAAATACAATTGTTCATAGTAAATGTTAATTTTTGATATCAATAATTTGATTGTCACTAGAGACAATGTAAGTTTCTGATAGTGATTACTAGTAAGAAAGCCATTTCAAATGTCAGAAATTAACATTTTTACTAGTAGCAATTCAATTGTTGATATCAAGAACTGACATTTTAACTAGATGAATTCTTGATATCAAACATTCGCATTTTTACTAGTAACAATGTAATTGTAATGAAGCGGAACTCAGGCAGAGATCCATTTGCAAGCTTTATTTAAAGTAAGCGTTGTCGTACAGGCAGGGTCTAGGCAGGGGCAAACAGGAACAGCAAGGGCTAGGCAGAATCGTGGTCAGGATACAGGCAGTAGATCAGGGCAGGCAGATATCGTTCACAGTCCAGATAGCAATAAACAGTCCAAAGGCAGAAGGCAGGATCAATAACAGACAGATATTTTTCAAATTTTTTCAAGTAGAACAAAAAATTATAATGCAGTACTAAATGCATAATCTAACTGATGTAATACCCTCCTGTTTTCTGTTTCTCTTTTATTTCTTTTTTCCCTCATTAGCAAATTTTTATTTTTTCTCTGCATTTTGTTGACACCGGGTGTACTGTTGTTCAATTTTGTTTTATAAAAATATAAACTGTATTTTTTGCATCAATAATAAAAAAATCTAACAAGTCAAACACACCTGAAGCATTGAATGAAAGTGTTTCTTAACAAAAACGGTATCTCTAAATATCGCTTTGACTAGTCTAAATAATATTTAACATACGCAGAAGTAAGACATTTCTAATTCAGTTTCGACTAGTTTCAGTTTCGTTGTTTATAAATATCTGAACTGTGCTCCTAATCGAATCTGCTGTTGTGTGACGTGAGGCTGAATTTACTCAGCTCCTCCCCCCTTCCCAACCATAGACTGTAAAAAAACGCGTCTTGTTGATAATGTCAGTGGTCACTGCCTGACAGCAGCTTTTGTTGTCAAGAAAGGAAAAGCTACTTCAGGAACTATAAAATAACATCTGGATGCATTCATATGTGGTAAAAGCTCTCCAGCATGCCAGGTATGTAGCGCTGTGATTTTAATTAAATCCTGTTGCAAAACGGACCAACTGGAGTGTTTGTTCAATAATGACAGAAAATCGCTCATCTGACCTATTATTTATTATACATTTTGAAAAGACAAAAGTAAAGGACAATGTAATTATACATAAAAAAAAAACGTGAAATATATCATGTATAATAATATATACAATGAATAATAATGACATATCACCAATTCGTAACAAATGATTCTTAAAGCTTTGAAGCTTCATGATGCAGTGTTCTGAAATAGCCCATCGCTATTTTGTTATTTTTGGCGCACAAAAAGTATTCTCATCGTTTTATAATATTAAAGTTGAACCACTGTAGTCACTTGAACTGTTTTAAATATGTTTTTAGTAGCTTTCTGGGCATTGAAAAAGGGAGTGTTATTGCTGTCAATGCAGGCCTTACTGAGCCATCGGATTTGATCAAAAATATCTTAATTTTTGTTCTGAAGATGAACGAAGGTCATACGGGTGTGGAACGACATGAAGATGAATAATTAACAAAGACTATAGAATAACACAAGATGCGTCACTCATATTGTTTTGAATGGGAGAATGTGCAACGCACAATATGGCGGAATAAATCCCGCCTTCAAAATAAGAGGCAATCACCGATTGGTAAAGTCACTGCAGCGGCCGTTAGAAGCTCCGGTTCCTATAGAAACAGTATGACACGCGCCTCCGATATGTGACAAGAGATGCGCATTTAGGACTGCGCATGCGCATTACTTTTTACGCCCCGTTTGCGGACGCTATGCACCCTCGATGTGCACTTCAGCTGAGCCTGCAAGTCTGCGAACTACGCAGAGGACTTTACCCGGCAGTCAAAGCAGCATTACGTCACGTCACAAAAGTGCAGACTCAGAGGAAGACCATGAGTGTTTAGGGTGCTATTTGGGATTCAGCCAATTTTTTGCCTATATTTACTCCACAAACTAACTCTACGAACATGGAAAACAGTGAGAGATGGACCCCTCAACCTTATGCTAAGAAGAAAATCCAACACAACTTTGGACCAAGCAAAAAATTATGTACTTCTCAGCTAGCGACATTTGGCATCAACCACACGGCAAATGCAATTTTTTTTCATGTTCTCTCCACTTTCTTTGTATAACAGTTCTATCTAATAACGCATTAGGACAGTTAAACAGAGGAGGGGGAGCGGGGATCAGACTCCGATATGTAATGGCAAAATAAACGTATAAAATTCACACACTACATGGATGAGTACATAGTGCATATGCACATAGTGTATAAGCTTCATGAAGCTTTGAAACCTTTACAATCTTTTGTTTGGAATCAGTGGTTCAGAGCATGTTTTAAACTGCCAAAGTCTCGTGATTTCAGTAAACGAGGCTTCTTTGCGTCATAACTGTTTTTTCGAAACGTTTTGAAAGTTCAGTGGTTCACCACTGGGGGCAATCTCTCTGAACCCATGAATCATACAGATTTTCTAAGATTCACCCCCAGCGGTGAACCAACGAACAAGTGTCTATGGTTTTTACCTGATCTCTGATCAGTTTTATACATTTTTAGACTTTCAATTACACATTAGTATAATTAAAAATAAAAGGAATAATAGTCTTTAATAGTCTCTTATTGGCATGTTTAGCTAAGCCATCCATGGAACAAACAAAACAAGAACTGAATATTTATAAAAGAGCACATATTACACAGACACTTGATATTTAATATTATTAGATAATAAGTTAATTGCATTTGATAGATTTTACTTCCAATAAAACATTTGCAGTGTGTTTGTAAAAGGTGTTTTAATTCATGTTTGGTCTGAGTTTTTGTTGCATTTACACTGTTTTGACCAGCAGGGCTCACCAGCGTAAGGCGTTTTAAACACTTCAAAACAATGAATCATTTTGTGAAGCAATTCGTTCAATTGGTTTGAATCTTCGAAAAGCTTCGTTTCTCCCATCACTATCTCAGCGGCATCAAAATAAAGTCACAACATCAAGCGCAGGTTACGTCCCTATACAGTTCCTACTGTAAGTGTGAATGCAACCAGGAAAATAGCCCTAGGGAAACTATTTGTTGTTGGGGAACCAATCTAGTTGCTAGTTCATAGAACTACCCAGTGCGAAAGCTCTTTTTATACTCCGAGCCTGGTCTTATTAGAAAAACATACCTGTGGGAATGTTTTTTGCGAGTTGCAAAATACATACACGTACATAACACTGGTATTATCTCTTAAAAGAAGGAATCGATTCTGAACTACCGAAACGAGTCGTCAGCAATTCCAGGTTGAGGGCGTTTGGTTTCCGATGTGCACTGTAAGCGGTAGACCAATCAAAACAGATTGGGACATCTGACCAATCAGAGGAGAGTAGGCTCATAGAAAGAAGGAGCTAAGAGAGAAAGAAACTTCAAACAAACTGTTTTCAGACTCTTTGAGAAATTAGGTGATGTGCAATGTATATTATGAGAAGATTAAAGAGTTAAACCTTTTGCAGGAGACTCCAAAACAAAATGAAGAACCTTTACAATAGCATAACAGGGGCACTTTAATCTTGTATCAATTCAGTAACTTATCTTTGATTGTTCCAGATCTTGTCCTGTGGGTGTCAGTATCATGCAGTGAAGCTCCTCCCACAGCAATTCACCAATAAATACTGGGAATATTCACATCATCCAACAAGAGAAGGACAAACTCCAGGTGTAGCAGCTGAAATCTGTGTGACTGTTAAAGATGGAGTTTATTAAAGAGGAGACTGAAGACATGACTGATCCAGAACCATCCAGAATAAAACATGAAGATACTGAGACACAAATAGGTTGGTGTCCATTTTTGATTCTTCATCATTGACTACCAAGAAACAAGGAAACAAAGCTTCAGTTCAACAGATTTGGTTTCAGATTTTTCAATTCAACATAAATGATACATAAAATGAAACTAAATGGTCATAATCTTAAAGAGCTGTTGTCATCCACATTTTAAATGTATTAACAATAAAATAAACACATCAAAGATCTAATACTTGATTATCTGTTATTTTCATCTGTTAAACCAGAGTTCATTGAACTTATTTCAACCACATTATTTTTTCTTTTTAGACTGGATGGAGGTGAAACTGCAAAAACATGAACTAAATGAAGCAAAGGAGGAAAAGCATAGCATCGAAATTCACAGATCAAAAGATAAGCCGTACACCTGCTCTCAATGTGGAAAGAGTTTCAGTCGTAATGGAAACCTTAAAACACACATAAGAATTCACTCTGGAGGGAAACCGTTTACATGCACTCAGTGTGGAAAGAGTTTTGCTTCTCAATTAGGCCTCAAATTTCACCTGCGCATTCACTCTGGAGAAAAACCATATAACTGTGATCAGTGTGGTAAAGATTTTATTTCGCCATCAAATCTAAAAAAACACCTAAAAGTTCATTCAGGTGAGAAGCCTTGTGTGTGTTCTCTCTGTGGAAAGAGTTTTTCACGGCTGGACAGTTTGAAACTGCACCAGCAAACACATAATGAAGTGAGAGATTATATGTGTTGTGATTGTGGGAAGAGCTTTACAAAAGCTTGTGATCTGAAACGGCACCAAAGAATTCATACTGGAGAAAAACCTTATAAGTGCTCATATTGTGACAAGAGTTTCATTCAGTCTCCACACCTGAAATCACATGAGCGAGTTCATACTGGAGAGAAGCCGTACTACTGTACTCGGTGTGAGAAGAGTTTCAGACATTCAACAGGTTTCAGAATTCATCTGCTCCGTCACTCTGGAGAAAAAACATTTAACTGTGATCAGTGTGATACAAAATTTATTTTATCATCAGATCTAAAACAACACCAGAAAGTTCATTCAGGTGAGAAGCCTTATGTGTGTTCTGTCTGTGGAAAGAGTTTTTCATGGCTGAAAAGTTTTAAACTGCACCAGAAAACGCATAATAAAGTGAGAGATCATCTCCCAGTTTCAGACTAGGCTAGAGCTAGAGCTCTGAAACGGCACCAGAGAATTCATACTGGAGAAAGACCTTACAAGTGCTCATATTGTGACAAGAGTTTCACTGTGTCTAGAACCCTAAAATCATATGAGCGACTTCATACAAAAGAGAAGCCTTACCCCTGCCCTCCATGTGGGAAGAAGAGTTTAAATGTTTATCAAACCTGCAAAGTTTGTGGAATGTGAAAAAAAGAGCAAAAGTAGCTCTATCTGCTGATTACTCGTCACTGCAGTGAGCATAAAAAGCATTATTTCATAATCACTATACACACAGGTTGTTTGTTGAAACCTGGAAGCCACAGAGACATCTTTTTTTTTTCATTTAACAACATACAATATTTATAATTGAATGATTGTCTCTATTCATTAAAATGCTACTCAGTTGGCGTACTGTTTTTCACATACTAGTTAGAAGTATTACATTTTGGATGCAGGGTTTGTTTCTAGTATGCCCAGAAAGAACTTGATAAGCTGGTTCAGGTGTGTTTAAGTGTTTAATTGGGGTTGGAGCTGAACTCTGCAAGACTGTGGCTCTCCAGGAGTAGGATTGGACCCCCGTGATCTCTAGATTAATAGTTTGGTGAAAAGCTTATGATTGATGGAATTCTTTGTGTGAAGACCAGAAACTCCTTGATAGAATATCAATGAGTCTTCTATTATCTTCAGTAAATAAAAAGCAAGCTAACAACTTAAATTTTTGCATAAACTAACTGATGTATAAATTAATTTCTTACCCATGCTTCCCCCTTTCCTTTTGATACCGCTTCCCCCTCCCCCCATTAGCAAATTATATTTTTTCTCTGTATTTTGTTGACAATGGGTGCATTATTTATAAATTTTGTGTTTGTAAACTATGTAAAATATGTAAACTATTTTTTGCAGCATTAAAAAAAACAATCAAACCTCTAAATACGTTTTGACTATACTAAATAATACTATTTACGACCCATGCGCAGAAGTAAATAGAGACATTTCTAGTCACAATTATGTTTTCAGATGGGCTATGTGAACTATACCCGCTCCTAGTCGAATCTGCTGTTGTGTGACATGAAACTTGATTTACTCATCTCAAGCCCTACTCTACAGTCCCGCCCAATGCTAGTGCTAACTGCTAAGAACTGTAGTCTGCTGCTTTTTGTTGTCATGTAGAGAAAAGCTACTTCAGGAATTATTAAATAACACTGGATGCATTGATGTGTGGTAAAAGCTCTCCAGCATGTCAGGTATGTATCGTTGTGATTTTAATTGAATTATGTTGCAAAACGGACCAACTGGAGTGTTTGTTCAATAACGATAGAGAACCGAAAACTGCTAGTCTGATTTGATTTAATATTCGTTTTGAAAAGACGACAGTGAAGAACAATGAAATTATACATCAAAAATGTGAAGTACAAAATAAATAAACGCGTTACAGACAAGAACAATAAGGCAAAAACAGTAAAAAAAAATAAAAAATAAATAAAATTGAAGGCTGATTTTATAGATTATTACAAGTTTAACTGGTACTACCATGTTCTAATTAATGCATTACTGATGCAAAAACTTGAGAAAATGAGATCTAGGTAGTCCAGCAATGATTATGTCAGAGATTAAATTTGAATAAGGAATAACAGATTTATTAGTTAAAAATTATAGAGACAAACAAATTAAGTAATTAATAGTGAATAATAAAATCTAGAGTATTGTATCTAACAGATGAAGATCAGAATATACAGAAAGAAGGAACAAAGATCCAGAAGAGAAGCAAGAAGAGTAAATAAAAAGCAAAGAAAAGCTAAACTATCAAAGACCCAGTACGTTTTATACCATAAGCATATGAAAACTTATTAATATATGGAGTAGGAGTGTATGAATATATGAAATCAAAAGTAATTAACGAGATTAACATGAAATATGAATAAAATGCATGAATATGAATATAACCATTTTGGATCCACCAATTACGTTTTATGTGGATTGTGCCTTCTGTGTCGATGCAGGTTTACTCATGTCATTAATGTAATTGTTCACAAGGTGGGAGTGTTTAGCAAGAGATCCCCAACACTGCACATTTTGAAAGTCTCCTCTGTCTGACACACTCATTTCAGGTAGTGGAGTTTCTTCTAATGAGCTGATGAGTTGAATCAGGTGTGTTTAATTAGGGAGAAAGACAAAACCTGCAGTGTTGGGGGTTCTTCAGGACCAGGGTTGAGAAACACTGTGCTAAATAGTTATTTTAAAATGATGGCAAGTGTTCGTTTCGGAATGAAGGCTAACACATCTCAACATTATCCTACTTTATGATATAGAATAGGACAAAAGCTACATTATTGAATAATTTTATAAAGCAGTATTTAATGACCCAAACATACAGGACCTTTTTTTTTTTTTTATAGAATTCAGACAAAGTGGCAGATGGCAACAGTTTCCTTGGTAGGATTGGTTAATAAAATATTTAGTGTGAGGCTTAGCATATGCATTTGCATGCAGATTTCAGATATCTGTTAAGTAACTTTGACTACTAAGAATGGTTTTGAAACCGGCCATTCACGTGTGTGAATGAAGAACCTTTAAAATGGCATTATAGGGGCACTTTAAAGTAATCCAGTATCAATTCAGTAACTTTTTTTTTTTTTCCAGATCTAGTCCTGTGGGCATCAGTATCACACAGTGATCATCACAGTTCACACCTGCAGTGAAGCTCCTCCCACAACAATTCACCAATAAATACTGGGAATATTCACATCATCCTGCAAGAGAAGGACAAACTCCAGGTGTAGCAGCTGAAATCTGTGTGATTGATAAAGATGGAGTTTATTAAAGAGGAGATTGAAGACATGAATATTTCAGAACCATCCAGAATAAAACATGAAGATACTGAGGAACAAATAGGTTGGTGTCCATTCTTCATTCTTTACAGCTAAGAAACTTTAAAGTCCCCCTGTGGTAAAAGTCAAGTTTTGTTATATATGTACATACATATATGTGGTGTTTTTAATATGCTTTAAAGACCCCCTGTGGTGAAAATCAAGTTTTTAATGTTGTTTATATGTCTATGTGGTGTTTTTAATATGCTTTAAGACAAACCATGTGCAAATTCATAAGTCAGCACCATTGCTGAGTATTTTATGTTTGAAACCAAAAACAGTCTAAAACCTGCGGTTTGAAATCGTGGGTGTTTGTGATGTCACAGACTACCTTGTAACCAATCACAACAAAGTGCCGGCAGGCTTTAGCATATCATTAACTATGACTGCTCTGAAGCGGGAAAGTCTCGAGAGAAGCCAGGTTATCCCGGTAAATTTTCTGTAGATATGAAAAATTTTGTAGATTTAGCAATATAGTGAGTCTATTATGATGTTATGATGAACTATATGCCTTTCTCCACTGACGTGAGTTGTTCAAAGCGTTTGTAAGGATACTGATTGTTAGAAAGCAGCTGTCTGACTCTCAGATTGCTATTCAGTCCATTATAAATTCTGATTTTGGACGCCTCTGGAATGGATCAAACCATAGATATTAACCCTACCTAATAAGTTCAAGTAAATACGCTGGAAATCCGCGCTCATTCAAGGATGTGCTTTTATTTCATGTATGGAGAAGGCACGGGCGCCTGCAGGATTTTCATTTTTTAAATCTGAAAAGTCCTAAAAGCAACGAAATTGTCAAACATCAATTTAGCGCATGTTCACAGAGGAAAACGGCTGCTTGTTCTCTCTATACTGTCTGTTTTACTGAGAAATCGCTTTAGGCGATTCAGTGAGAGAGCAGTCCAAACGTTATGCAAAGGTATTTTACCAATTCATAATTTAAAACGCAATTTAAGCATCAGAAAATGTGAGCAGTTCAGCTACACAGCTGTTATACTGAATATACGAAGCGAAGCAAGCTTTTTTCTTAAATATCCTACACAAACAACAAATTGCTCATCAGTCACTACAGCAACAGTAGCCTATACTCTCCGAGCTGCCGTGAGCAAGTGGAGGCGGGGATAATTTGCATATTCATTGATTCTTGTATATTAAATGAGGCTAGGGTGTAGAGTTACATTCAAGCTATTTTAAGGTATGAAGACATTTTTTTTTTTCACTTTTTTTAAAAATATATCATTTTGGTGATCAAAGATGAGTTTAAGTTTAATACAAGTTCTTTAAGACAAACCATGTGCGAATTCATAAATCAACAACATTGTGGAATATTTTCTCCTTAAAACTGCAGTTTCAAAATACAGGCTCAAAAACACAGTTTAAATTCGCCATTGTTCTCTACGTCACAAACATGTCGTAACCAATCCCATCAATATGCGGGTCTGCTTCAGCATCTCATTAATGATGTTGTGAAGCAGAGTTTCAAGAGAAGCCAGGTTATCCCGGTATATTTTTCCATTAATATGAAAAATTGGGTACATTTAGCAGGTGAATTATGTATATGATGTATATTACGATGTTTCGAATAACTATTTGGCTTTCTCCACTGACGTTCTAAGTTATTCAAAGCATTTCTAATGATGCTGATTACTAGAAGGCAGCTGTCTGACTCTGAGATGGTGAACGGGAACATGGTTTGTGCATTTGAACATTGTCATTGTGTAGCATTTACTACGGTAAAGTTGACGGAGCGGATCAGGTATTCTGAGCTCATGTGATTTAGTGGAGGCGGGGACAAATTTGAATAATCATGGATCCACCCATGCTAAATGAGCTATTTTAAGGCATGAACATTTATTTTAACAACAAAAAAACATTTAAATATGTAATTTTGGTGATCAAGATGAGTTTTAAGAGATAAAATTGACTACAGGGGGACTTTAAGCTAACAAAGCTTCAGTTCACCAGAATTGGTGGCTGTGAAATAATGAGCAAAATAGAGACAATAAGTTAAACAAAAAAATGCATCTAAATGCTTATCATGAATAGCTGTTGTCATCCACATTTTAATTTACAAGTAAATTACTAACATATCAAAGATCTGATATTTCATGCCCTGTTGCTTTCTTCTGTTCAATCAGTTTTAACCAAATCATATTTTCATTTTAGACTGGATGGAGATGAAACCACAAAAACATGAACTGAATGAAGCAGAGGAGGAAAAGCAGAGCATCAAAACTCAAAGAACAAAAGATAATAAGCCATACACCTGCTCTCAGTGTGGAAAGAGTTTCAGTCAAAAAGGAAACCTTAATATACATATGAGAATTCACACTGGAGAAAAACCGTTTACATGCACTCAGTGTGAAAAGAGTTTTAGTCGAAAAGGAAACCTTAAGATACACATGAGGATTCACATTGGAGAAAAACCGTTTACATGCACTCAGTGTGGAAAGGGTTTTGCTGGTGAATCAGGTCTCATAAATCATCTGCGCATTCACTCTGGAGAAAAACAGTGTGATCGGTATGGTAAAGATTTTAATTCGTCATCAAATCTAAAAAAACACCTAAAAGTTCATTCAGATGAAAGGACTTTTGTGTGTTCTCTCTGTGGAATGAGATTTTCAAGTCTTTATCATTTTAAACTGCACAAGAAAACACATAAAGAAGTGAGGGATCATGTGTGTTTGGAGTGTGGGAAGAGCTTTACTACAGCTGGTGAACTGAAACAGCACCAAAGAATTCATACTGGAGAAAAACCTTACAAGTGCTCATATTGTGACAAGAGTTTCACTCGTTCTGAAAACCTGAAAGTACATGAGCGAGTTCATACTGGAGAGAAGCCGTATCGCTGTACACAGTGTGAGAAGACTTTCAAATCTAAAACTGATCTCAAGAATCATCTACTTCGTCACTCTGGAGAAAAGCCATTTAACTGTGATCAGTGTGGTAAAAAATTTATTTCATCATCACATTTAAAACAACACCTAAACGTTCATTCAGGTGAAAGGCCTTATCTGTGTTCTTTCTGTGGAAAGAGTTTTTCATGGCTGGACAGTTTAAAACTCCACCAGAAATCACATAATGAAGTGAGAGATCATTTGTGTTCGGAGTGTGGGAAGAGTTTTACTAGAGCTGACTATCTGAAAGAACATCAAAGAATTCATACTGGAGAAAAACCTTACAAGTGCTCATATTGTGACAAGAGTTTTGCTCAGTCTGCACACCTGAAATCGCATGAGCGAGTTCATACTGGAGAGAAGCCGTACTGTTGTACTCGGTGTGAGAAGAGTTTTAGACATTTATCAAGCCTTCTCACTCATGTGAAAATACGTTGCAAGTGAGCAACATTTGTTGTATCTTGAATGTATTTGTTTCTCGAATACATTCAAGTAAATAGTATGAGATATAATATGGAGTTTGTCCTAAAAGCACAATATCATTTTGTCAATTTGGTAAAAAGCTTGAAAAATAAAAAGACTTAAAGCTTCACCAGTCCATAACTCTATGAAGTCATTATTGTAGTTTATTTCTGTCAGGATGGATTGTGTGCTAAATAGGTCTTTCTTGAATTAGATAAATTCATGTCATTTTTTTATTTAATAAGTGTACTAACTGTCTTCTGATAGTACTTGTAATTTTGAGAAATAAAACAGAAATAACATCTTGTCTGTAGGTGTTTGTTTCATTAACTTGTTTATCTTAGTTTTTAGCTACCATTCTGTTGGAATAGTTACAAGGAAATGAATGACAAACCAAGGTGAAGTACATTGTATTTAATGTTTTAAAGGGTTAGTTCACCCAAAAATGTAAATTGTTATTAATTACTCACCCTCATGTCCATCCAAACCCCGACATAACTTTCGTTCATCTTCAGAACACAAATGAAGATCTTTTTGATGAAATCTGAGAGATGTCTGTCCTTTAGACTGCCTTTGCAACTTGATGTTTGACGTTTCAAAAAGTTCATAAAGAGATCAGAAAACTAATTAATTTGAATTGAGCAGTTTAGTCTAAATTTTCTGAAGAGACTCTGATCACTTTTTATGAAGAACAGATTTAATTTAGGCTTTTACTTTTACTTATATAAACCTCGATCAGCGAACATAAGCTGAAGCTCAATTTAACCTGAATGATGTGCGAGAAACAAGACTCTTATAGAAGCTCAAATGTGCTACGTAACCAATGAGTTTTATTCTCTTAAACATATTCAGACAGTTTTAACCCTCTATGGTACGGTGTTGCCTCCAGGCAACATGTTCTATTTTAGTTTGTTTTTAGTAAAATAAGGCACCAATTGATTGATCAAGCATATCTCAGGACAGAATAACTCAAATACTAATCAAAAAAAGTGCACAAAAGACCAAAACATGACCTACAGGGGTCCATTTTGTGTCCTGTTACAGCACATGTGCACATATCACATGACTCCATATTTTCTCCATTGAAAAGTGCTTTTTTCACTTGTTTGTAACCATTTAATCACCCATAAAAAATATGAGTCACCTTCACTGGCAAGTAAAGAAGTATTTTTAGGAACTTTATATTATATATCATAAAATTTTTTAGAGAGAATGACAAAAAGCTGTGTGTTGCCTCAAGGCAACATTGTACCATAATGGAATCACGTATGGCCGTACAGCCGTAATAGGTTTGAATACAAATGTATCATATTTGTAAGGAAAAGAGTGAGAATTATCTAAATATGTTACCATTTTCACATGATTTTGTAATGCACTTATGAGAATAGTAATTTACATACTGTATCTGCATATATTATGATCTGCACATTTTCTATAGCACTTCAGAAAGGTGTAAAACACAGGTAGACCTGGCAGTTAATGAGGGTGAGGATGAGGAGTTAATGAGGGGTCATACTGTGATGAGGAAGATGAAATCATAGTGACAATCCATCAGGGAGAGAGTGAGGGTGAGAGAGAAGATGGATATGACGATGAAGATGGATATGATAACTTGATATAATAACATAAAGATATGATGGTTTGGTAATACTTGTGTTGCACTATGGTACAATGTTGCCTGAGGGATACAGCTGGATATAAAATGTTACTTTTTATTAAATATGAAACTTTTAATACATTAAAAACTAGATAAATGTGTTTGTTTAAGTGTCTAGTTAAAGAAATTAATGTTTTCAATAAATGCATTTCTTTTTTCTACATGAAAATGCCAAATGTTTAAATTGTTCCATTGTGGTACAATGTTGCCTCGAGGCAACAAACGTATAAAAATTAAATAAATTTAAAAATTATGAAAATTATTATTGATATTGTTAAAGTGTCCAATTTTAAGCAGGAAAAACAACACAAAAGAAAGACTTTAGACTCTGCTAAAGAAAACGATTGATTTGTTATAAATGTAATTGTTTTCTTTACAAATTTTATATCCACAATATGCAAGTTCACCAACAAACCAGTTTTTCTTATTATTTTGAAAGAGTAGCCCATCTCAGCACTATTTCATCTTCAGCAAATAAGAAAGCAAGAACAACTTCATTTGTGTATAAATAATTTTCCCCCTCATGTTCTTTTCCATCTCTTTTTCCTCCGAATTCTTTCTTATTTATTTTTTTTTCTAATGAGGAAATTATTTTTTTCTCTGTATTCTGATGATAATGGGTGCATTGTTGTTAAATGTCTTGTTTAATAAATGTAAACTCTTTATTTTGTGCATCAGAAAAAAATAACTTGCATGTCCGTCAAGTCCAACACATCATTGAATAAAATTTCTGTTGCTTAATGAAAATAATTCGAGGTATCTCAAAACCTTTTGATTACTCTAAGTACCATTTACGACACATACTCAGAATTAGAGACATTTCTAACTCAATTTCGACTAGTCAAAAATATATTTTCCGACACCAGGGGGGTATTCCAGAAAGCAGGTTATGTGAAATACCTGGGTATGTTTAAGAGTAAGTAAGCGGATAACCTCAACTTTCGGTTCCAAAAACGGAGGTAACTTTTAGGGTATGTAAGTAGCCATAGCAACTTGCTCTCTGAACATAACCTGCTCCGGAGCAGGTTATGTTCAAGGGTTAGTTAGCTTAAGAGGAATTCAGATGCGTATTATATTATCAATATGGTTATATTAATGTATCTAAATTTGTTATATAGTTACAGTTATATACACAATGTTATATTATACAATATATAAATGTTTATTCAATTCTAATATATGAATTTATTTTATTGTCATCTCACACATGGATCTGCTTTTTATCCTTTATAACAGGACATTTTCTATGCTATAATTTCTATAATAAAATACATATCATATATGTGATATCTTATTAAATAATTAGCATCAAACAAACAATATTAAGATTAAAAAAATGATTGCATAACCACCCAATAGGTGGTGATGTGCACCAAGTAGGTTATGTAAATCACCATTAAACAAAAGAAGAATGAAGTAGAATGGCGCGCTTTTTCTTATGCTGCGTTCCAATTCGCCTACTTATACTACGCCCTAAAAGTATGTACTCTTTCTGTGAACAAAAAGTACTTACTTTTGAGTGTGTAGTAAAAGAGTAGACAAGCTTTGGGACATAACACGTCATACAATCGCGTCTTTTCTCTCTGTCGCATCCTGTCACCGTAAACTGGCCTGTCAATCATCTTACATCCTCCACATTTCATTTAGTTAATTTCCTACCGTATCGGAGAGAAATGCAGCACGTTGATCTGCAGTCGCGGGTCTTTCATGTGGAGAACTCTCCTCACATTAATGAATAATGATGCATTTAAAAGTTAATGGCCATTCGGATCTTTATAAAAGTCCACATTGGTATTTGCAGATGAAAAATAACACGGGTAACATTAAATATATATTTTCTATCAGGTTAAACTGATTATTAGTCACTCAAATCTCTCAGCATCGATTGCGTATATCCACCATGTTTTGTAGTTTTTTAACATTTTTTACTCGTGTTTGTAGTTCTGAACTGAATCCTCGTCCAATGCGCAATGGGTTGTGGGCAATATTATGCTGCGTTCACACCGAACGCGTCTGGGGCGTCAAATTCGCGCCAGACGCTTGAACATTTTTAAGTCAGACGCTTCAGACGCGCGTAAAATTCGCTCAATTCGCGCGTCTAAACAAAGTGTGTTCAGACGCGAATTCGCGTCATGGGAGGGGCTTTCATCTCTTTCTGCACAGATCCTCTGAATAAACACATAATCTCGTCAGTTGGAAACCTGTAGCGGCAATTTAACTCGGTTATGCTTATGCCGGCCGACTTTTGCTAGCTAGAAGGTGGGCTAGTATCAACGGCTAAAATCATGCAAAAAGTTTTACATCTAACCAGATTGTCCTATTTCTTCGCTTATTCTCTTCCAGGCAAGGTCCTTTTTTTTCCTGTCTCGATAAAAATATAATGAGACATCATAGAGCTCAGGGTGGCCACACACACAGCGACATCTTTGTTCTGGTCTCCACCACTGAGATCACATCATAAACACGTTACCAAAGCAGAGTCCCTGATTGGTTAACGCGCCGCGAATTTACGCCAAAGTTCAGATTTTTCAACTCGGGCGTTTGGGCGTCAGACGCTCAATTCGCGCGTCGGCCGCGTGAACGCTCAATTCGCGCCGCGCTAGACGCTTGATTCGCGCCGCCTAGACGCGCGTTTACATTGACTTAACATGTAAATCAGACGCCTCAGACGCCCCAGACGCGTTCGGTGTGAACGCAGCATTAGCCTCTATAGTGTGCACGGATCCACACTTCGAAAATCTACCGGAAATAGTAGACCATCCGGGGACTTTTGGCATACTCTTTTCAACATACTATGCTTTGGGACACACTTATTTTAATCTCACATACTATTTAGGATGGATAGTATGGACATTGGAACGCAGGGAGAGTGTCTGTTTCCATGGTGAGTCATCGATTCGTCGATCTGCTGAGAATGTCTTGTCGGTTAACCGGGAACATACTCTGGGTTGGCTGAACTTACTCCCGGACACATTTTTGGAACCAGCATACCTCGAGTAAGCAAGGTTTGGGTTAATCAACCGAGAGTTCAGGGTATATGTGATAGTAAGTTAACCCTGCTTTCTGGAATACACCCCTGAACTGTACCTGCTCCTAATCGAATCTGCTGTTGTGTGACATGAGACTGAATTTACTCAGCTCCTCCTCCTAGCCTCTCCCCTGTTGATATTGGCAATGCTAGTGCTATCTTCTAACAACTGCAGTCTGCGGCTTTTGTTGTCACGTAGAGAAAAACTACTTTAGGAATTAGTAAATAACATCTGGATGCATTCATATGTGGTAAAAAGTCTCCTGCATGACAGGTATGTAGCGCTGTGATTTTAATTCAATCCTGTTGCAAAACGGACCAGCTGGAGTGTTTGTTCAATAACGTCAGACAACCACAAAACTGCTTGTCTTATTTAATATTCGTTTTGAAAGGATAAGAATGTAGAACTCGGTAGGATAAGTTATGCCCGTGGGGCTTAGCATTTGTATCTATAAAGTAATTTTGACTACTAAGAATTGTTAACTCTAGAGATCTATATCGAAATTTTACCCAGTCACAAAACTAAATTTAGATCTTCAGAATCAAAAATCAGCCTGAGATATCCATAATTACCATCAAGCACACCATAAGTGTCTGACAAACTACAGGATCATCACTTTATGTGATGATAATCATCTTTCAATGTGTGTTTTTAATGTTTTACCCCTCAGGTTAAAGTAACTGGCTACAAAAAAACATACCTACAAACTCTCTTTTCTGACACTGAAATAGGTCATTCACATAATCAGTGCAGATCAGATGAGTTTTGATTTGAATGTATCTGAAGGGATAAATAAAAGTTTTGATGGCATCTTTTTGTCTTTCCTCAGTATGATGCCAAATAAAGTAGTGTTTATTAGCACAGCGTTGTTTGTGTTTAGGAGTAACCGCTTTATTTCTGCTTTTCTATAAGCGCAGTGTTGCCAGATTGGAAATGTCCATGTATCATACCAGAAGCTCAAAATTACTGTATTTGGAAGAAAATTATCATACACGAGTTTTTAGCATAGATAAATGAACTAAATTCATAACTAACGATTTTTACAATGGAATTAATCAATACTGAACTTACTTAAACTGGATAGTCACACTATTTTAGATGCTGTACAGCCAAAATTATGTTCCCTCTATCTCTGTAAAGCTATACTTTGACACAATCTGCATTGTAAAAAGCGCTATATAAATAAAGGTGTTTAAATTAAAGGCACCATATGTGTTTGCTGTTAAAGTAATCCAGTATAAATTCAGTCATTTATCTTTGATTTTCCAGATGTGGTCCTGTGGGCCTCGGTATCACACATTGATCACAGTTCACACCTGCAGTGAAGCTCCCACAACAATTCACCAATAAATACTGGGAATATTCACATCATCCTACAAGAGAAGGACAAACTCCAGGTGTAGCAGCTGAAATCTGTGTGACTGTTAAAGATGGAGTTTATTAAAGAGGAGATTGAAGACATGAGTGATCCAGAACCATCCATAAAACATGAAGATGAAATAGGTTGGTGTCCATTCTTGATTCTTCACTGTTTACTGCTGAGAAACCTTAAAGACCTCGTGGTGAAAATCCAAGTTTATATGTCTATGTGGTGTTTTTAATATGCTTTAAGACAAACCATGTGCAAATTCATAAAACAACACCATTGCAGAGTATTTTCCCCTTGAAACTGCAGTGAAAGCAGAGACCGCCTCAAAAACACGGTTTGAAATCGCCCTTGTTTCTGATGTCACAAACATGCTATAACCAATCCCATCAATGTGAGGCCGGGCTTTAGCATATCATTAACAATGTTGTGAAGCAGGGGGTCTCGAGAAGCAATACATTTTTCATATATAGCCAGTATAATTTTTTTCGTTGATATGAAAAATTGGGTACATTTAGCAATATAGCGGATGAATTATGTATATTAAGATGTTATGATGAACTATATGTCTTTCTCCACTGACATTCTGAGTTGTTCAAAGTGTTTCTAAGGATGCTGATTACTAGAAGGCAGCTGTCTGACTCTGAGATGGTGAATAGGAACATGATTGGCAGATTATTTTGCTTGTTTTAAAGAAAAACAATTAATTTTGACTTATTTTTTTCTGAAAACAAGACAAACATTTTACTTGTCTTGTAAGAATTTAGATATTTGGACTGGAAACAAGGCAAAAAAAAATCTAAAGTATTTATTAAAAGTATTTTTTGCAGCATTACAGTTCAATTATGTAGCATGTATAGCACAAATCTCTACTTTCACCAACAGGACCCTGATTTTGGCCTCGCTAAAATAATTTTTCTTGCTGCCTACCATTCTCAAGTAAAGAATTTGGACATTGAATGCTGCTCTTTTTTATGCTAATGATATTAATTAGGGGGTGTTTACAAAGCGGAGATCTGACCATTCAGCTGCGCACAATTTCAAGATCATTTGCGATTTATAGATTTCACATGTAAAAGAGAGGCGTACGCATGTTTTTTTGTGCATACTTTTTTCGGAATCGCACATACACACATTTCAGAAATTATCTTAGATTAAACGTAGGGCAGTTTCTAAATGATGCCCCAGGTGTTTTGTAATGCGACCGCAGTGTAAACAGTCATATCAGAATTCATGCAGGGGTTTTTAAAAAAAAATTGTATTATTATTATTATTATATACATAACTCGAGATCAACATTCATCATGATTCTGCGCTCATGGGAGTATATTCAAAGATTTTACATACTCCACGTTATCAAGACAGTTGCGAACGGTAGTCAGTAGAAGGGCAGTGATGGGTCAGAACTCGAAAGTATTACAGAGACAGCTCTATAATACAAGCAAAACATGAGGGCTCATATTATAAAAGTTTCAAAACTCTGCTCTCTTTTGTCACATCATTTTCCTTATTTTTCATATTGCCTGCAAATAATTTCACTGGCTTCTGCAGCAGATCACACTATAAATAAATGCGTAATCGCTTACTTTAATGCCCTTTGTGTTTACTTCCGTATGACAGCACACTGCGTGTGTCTGTGAAAGTCTGTGATTTCCCTGCAGAATTGGGTTACTTTTCCACTGATGCCACGGGTTGTTTTGCAGCTCCGTGGGTTAATGCAACCGCACTAACACTATATTTAACCCCCGGAACGTGATTTTTACCAGGATACCCCACGGAACACGAATAGGCTAGTTTTGGACTTGTTTTAAGAAGACATTGAGTGGATTTTGTGGTAAATACCTGGCAACCCTGTCTGCGCATTCAGGTCAGTTCAGGACCATGATCTGTTCACACTGGAAATCTGATATTGGCCACATTTAAAACAACAATATGAACAGCTATACAAAAAAATCTTATCTGAGTAAAAATTGGAAATGAGCATTAATGCTAGCAGTGTGAACGTAGCCTAAGGGTTTACAGAACAAAATTTATATTTTTATGCAAAAAATAAAAAACAAAGGGTTAGTTCACCCAAAAATGAAATTTGTCATTAAACACTCACCCTTGTATCATTCCATACCTGTAAGACCTTCGTTCATCTTCGGAACACAAATTAAAATATTTTGTTGAAATCCTAGGTTTTTTTATCGTCCATTGAAAGCAACAAAATTACCACATTCAAGGTCCAGAAAAGTACTAAAAACATTATTAAAATAGTCAACGTGACTGCAGTGGTTCAACCTTAAGGCCCCGATATACTTCAAACGAAGTTCTTTTTCGTTCTTCGTTTAGGGGTAAAACGAAGTTGGAAATGCGTGACAAGCGATATACTGTAAACGAACACTGCTGAGAGCGACGGATAGATGAATATGTAAATATGTGCCGTGCACTTTCTTCTCAGTAACAAAATAAACACAACAAAAATTAGAAAACAGCAAGCATTTTTTTATAGAAAGCATAAGAAAAGCTTCTGATCATAACATGGGTATGTTAGCATGAGCTCTGCAAAGTAGCACTCCAGTCACGTCTATTTATATAGCACTTTATTCAATAGATTGCTTAAAATCAAGCAGCTTTACGGTATCAAACAAAGCACAACTTCATTTTGTACTATAAAGCGGCTATCCAGTGTGTTCATGTTTTCACTAGTGATGGGACGGTTGATACCGGGGCTCCGATGCTTCGACGCAGTTTTCAAAGCACTATTGTATCACACACTGTACCGATGCTTGTATCGAATTGACAATACCACGTGATAGATGACGTTTGAAGCTTCGAACGTCATGCAGTATCGGAAAGTCGAGACGGCTGGTTTGAAAAAAATTGGCGTTTCAGCTGATGCATTTAGGAAAATGCATTTAATCATGTTTTATGATATCGGTTTTATGATAGGTCTAAGAGACCCTGAACAGAATATAAGGGTTAACCAGCTCATCCAAAGTATTTCAACTAGCCTACTCATGTCAGTTATGATCACATCATTGTATATTTTATATTATTGATCAGTAGCCTATGTGAATCCGTTGCAGGCTACACATGACACGAGTGGTGGTCTCATAGTCACAAATTAATTTAGACGACATTATATAAGATTAGATAGAACTGATTCAAGACAAGAGTGATTCCGTATGTCACGGACTTCCGAAGCTATATGGTGGAGAAAAAAAGTCTGACCACCAGATGTCGCTAATGCGCACTGTGTTAAAAGCTTCGAGTAATGAACCGTTTTTCGGCACATTTTGATGAAAGCCTCAAATGCTTCAGAAAGCCTCGGTTTCCCATCACTAGTTTTCACTCGCGGAGATCCTACCTCAACAAAGTCAAACACACGAAATGAGTCAAAGAAGCATTCCACGCGAGTGAAGGCGGAGCCTCAGCGCACACCTCTTATTACATTATCGTCACGGACCAGTGGTAGTATGAAGGGGTTTTGCAGCTGGAGCAAACTTTTCCTGAAAGTTTGCTTTGGCAAGCCATTTCGAACTTCCAAAAAGAACACAAAACGAACTTCGCTTTGGCCTGATTTTGTTCGAAATGACATCACATCACTTTGTTCTTCGATTTCGTTTGAAGTATATCGGGGGCTTTAATGTTATGAAGCGACGAGAATACTTTTTGTGTGCTAAAACAAAACAACAATGACTTTATTCAAAAAGTTCCTCTCTCCCCTGTCATTCTCCTATGGTATTTATGTAGCAGCGATTCTAGGTTCTACATTAGCATGCTGGTTCAGTATAAAAACCTCTTTGATTTCATCAAAATATCTTTTATTTGTGTTCCAAAGATGAACGCAGGTCTTACCGGTTTTGAAGGACATAAGGGTGAGTAATTAATCATAGAAATTTAATTTTTGGGTGAACTAACCCTTTAAGCTCATTCAAGAGCATTTGTAACAATGTCTTTTTACAAAATAATAATTTATAATAATTTAATTTTTTTAAATAAAAATAATAAATTTATAGTGAGGTGCATACAATGTGAGTGAATTACATCAAATTTTGAAGGCCATAGGGTCAATCCATTAAACACTGGACTAGATCCAAAAAGCAACATTATGAACAGAAAAAGGTCTGAGACCACATTCCTACTTAAAGGATTAGTTCACTTCTGAATGAAAATTTCCTGATAATTTACTCACCTCCGTGCCATCCAAGATGTTCATGGGTTTCTTTCTTCAGACGAAAAGAAATTAAGGTTTTTGATGAAAACGTTCCAGGATTATTCTCCTTAAAGTGGTCTCTAAACGGTTGAAGGTCAAAATTAGTTTTAGTGCAGCTTCAAAGGACTTTAAACGATACCAGACGAGGATTAAGAGTCTTGTCTAGTGAAATGATCAGTCATTTTCTTTAAAAAAAAAATACAACTGAAAAACACAAATGATCACATTACAAGTGCTTCAAGTCAAGTCACCTTTATTTATATAGCGCTTTTTACAATGCAGATTGTGTCAAAGCAGCTTTACATTGATAACTGGTATATATATTTGGCTGCACAGCAGCTCTTAAAGAATAGTGTCAATGCAGGAAGATCAAAACTGTTGAATATCAAATGTCAAGTCTAATGTCAAGTGTCCCTAACTATGCAAGCCAAAGGCGACAGCGGCAAGGAACCTAAACTCCAACAGGTGACATTAGGTGGCAAATAGGTGTTAAAGAGAAAAAAAAACCTTGGGAGAAACTTGGGCTTCCACCATTCTGCTTTCCGTGTTCTTCAAATAAGCTTACGCTGTATGTCCTACACCTTCTTCTTCTATTCTACTTTCAGAAAAAATGGAACTGGTGCTGCGTTCTTTTCATAAGTTGAGTTTTCACTTGGCTCACCGCTTGGTCCACTTAAAGAGGTCTGAGTTTGGTTCTTTTAAAGAGGACTCAAGTGTGAAAACACCCTAAATGCTTATAATCTTAAATAGCTGTTGTCTTCCACATTTTATTTAACAGGAAAATTACAGAACTAACACATCAAAGATCTGATACTTGATTGCTTTCTTCTGTTAAATCAGAGTTTTAACTACATAATGTTTTCATTTTAGACTGGATGGAGATGAAACCACAAAGACATGAACTGAATGAAGCAGAGGAGGAAAAGCAGAGCATCAAAACTCAAAGAACAAAAGATAATAGGCTGCACATCTGCTCTCAGTGTGGAACGAGTTTCAGTCTAAAAGGAAGCCTTAAGACACTCATAACATTTCACACTGGAGAGAGACCGTATACATGCACTCAGTGTGGAAAGAGTTTCTGTAAAAAAGTACACCTTAAGATACACATAAGAATTCACACTGGAGAAAAACCGTTTACATGCACTCAGTGTGAAAAGAGTTTAGCTGGTGAATCAGGTCTCAGGAATCATCTGCATGTTCACTCTGGAGAAAAACGGTGTGATCAGTATGGTAAAGATTTTAATTTGTCATCAAATCTAAAAAAAACCCAAAAAGTTCCTTCAGATGAGAGGCCTTATGTTTGTTTCTTCTGTGGAAAGAGTTTTTTAGGTCTTTATCATTTTAAACTGCACCAGAAAACACATAATGAAGTGAGAGATCATGTGTGTTTGGAGTGTGGGAAGAGCTTTACTAGAGCTTACTGTCTGAAACAACACCAAAGAATTCATACTGGAGAAAAACCTTACAAGTGCTCATATTGTGACAAGAGTTTTACTCGTTCTGAATCCCTAAAATCACATAAGCGACTTCATACTGGAGAGAAGCCATACCACTGTACTGAGTGTGAGAAGAGTTTTACTCGAACATCAGATCTCAGACATCATCAGCTCTGTCACTCTGGAGAAAAGCCATTTAACTGTGATCGGTGTGGTAAAAAGTTTACTTCATCATCAAATTTAAAACAACACCTGAAGGTACATTCAGATGAGAGGCCTTATGTGTGTTCTCTCTGTGGAAAGAGTTTTTCATGGCTGGACAGTTTTAAACTTCACCAGAAATCACATAATGAAGTGAGAGATCATGTGTGTTTGGAGTGTGGGAAGAGCTTTACTAGAGCTGACTGTCTGAAACTGCACCAAAGAACTCATACTGGAGAAAAACCTTACAAGTGCTCATATTGTGACAAGAGTTTTGCTCAGTCTGCACATCTGAAATCACATGAGCGAGTTCATACTGGAGAGAAGCCGTACCACTGTACTCAGTGTAGTAAGAGTTTTAGACATTTATCAAGACTTCTCACTCATGTGAAAATATGTTGCAAGTGAGCAACATTTGTTGTAGTATCTTGAACATATTTGTTTCTCAAATACATTTAAGTAAATAGTATGACATAATTTATGGAGTTTGTCCTAAAAGCACAATATCATTTTGTCAATTTGGTAAAAAGCTTGGACAACTAAAAAGACTTAAAAGTTAAAGCTTCACCAGGCCACAACTCTAAAAAGTCATTGTTATAGTTTATTTCTGTCAGGATGGATTGTGTGCTAAATAGGTCTTTCTTGAATTAGATAAATTCATGTCATTTTCTTATTTAATAAGTGTACTAACTGTCTTCTGATAGTACTTGTAATTTTGAGAAATAAAACAGAAACAACATCTTGTCTTGTATGTGTTTATTACATTAACTTGTTTACTGTTTTTATGTCTCCCCTTCCCCACTTTTTTCTTTTACGTGAGTGATGCTACCATCCTGTTGAAATTGTTACAAGGAAATATGGAATTGTGGGATTACAAAATTAAGAATCTGTTTTAGATCTGCTGATCCTACATCCTGACATGCATTGCATGACAAATTGAGTTGAAGTGCATTTTATTTATAATTTTAAAAGGTTAGTTTACCCAGAAATGAAAATTCTGTCATTAGGTACTCACCCTCATGTCGTTAAAAACCTGTAAGACTTTTGTTCATCTTCGGAACACACATTAAGATCTTTTAGATGAAATCTGAGAGATGTCTGTCCCTCAGAATGCCTTTTCAACTTGATCTTTGACACTTTAAAAGTTCATAAAGAGATTGTCAAACTAATCCATATGAATTGAGCAGTTGAGTAGTCCAAATTTTTGTTACTCGCATATAAACACTTATCAGCGAACATAAGCAGAAGCTCGACCGAACCTGAATGATGCATGAGAAACAAGCCTCTTCCAGAAACTCAGTTAACAACTTTGTAAAAGTATTGGCATACTTGTAAATTTTAATATCCTGCAAGATGTAACCATAAAACCATTAGCTTTTTATGAATTGACTCTGCTAAAGAAAATGATTGCTTTGTTATTGTAATTGTTTTCTTTACAAATTTTATATCCACAAATGCAAGTTCACAAACAACAAAGTAGTTTTTTATTTAAAAGAATTTTAAAAAGTATCTCAACACTGTTTCATCCTCAGTAAATAAGAAAGCAAGTAGAACAACTTCATTTTGCAATGCTTTTAATGTCTTACCCTCTCATTTCCCCTTTTCTTTCTTAACTTTTTTTTTTCATTAGCAAATTAATATTTTTTTCTCTGTATTTTGTTGACAATGGGTGCATTGTTGTTAAAAGTTGTTTTATAAATATGTAAACTATTTTTTGCATCGATAAAAAACATTTTCGACTCATACGCAGAATTAGAGACATTTTTAATTCAATTTAGAAGAGTCAAAAAAATTTCAGATATCTGAATTGTACCTGCTCCTAGTCGAATCTGCTATTGTGTGACGTGAGACTGAATTTACTCAGTTTCTTCTCAGAGACCCTCCCCTGTTGACATCGATAATGCTACTGCTAACCGCTAATAACTGTAACTGTTAGTCTGTTGCTTTTGTTGTCACGGAGAGAAAAGCTGCTTAAGGAATTATTAAATAACATCTGGATGCATTAATATGTGGTAAAAGTTCTCCAGTATGTCAGGTATGTAACTTAGCGCTGGGATTTTAGTTCAATCATTTTGCAAAACGGAGTGTTTGTTTAATAACGATAGAGGATCGCTAACTGCTTGTTTGATTATATTTAATATACATTTCGAAAGGACAAGATTGAAGAACTGGGTAGGATTGGTTAGCATTTGTATCTAGTAGTTTTGACTACAAAGAATCGTTAATTCCAGATATCAATATCGAGTTTTTTTCCAGTCACAAAACTAATTGCAGAAATATCTCCCAAAGAAAGAAATTCATAGTCAAAAATCAACCTGAGATACCATCAAGCACGCCCTTGTGTCTGACAAACTACATGATCATCACGTTATGTGATGATAATCATCTTTCGATGTGTGATTTTAATGTTTTACACTTTAGGTTAAAGTACATGAATACACAACAGGCTACAAAAAAACATACCTGCAAACTCTCTTTTCTGACATTGAAATTGGCCATTCACGTGATTAGTGCAGATCTGAGTTTTTATTTTAATGTATATATGAAGGGAACTGTGTTCATAAAAGCATCTTCTTTTATTTTTCCTCAGTATGATGCCTAATAAAGCAGTGTTTATAAGGGCAGTGCTGCTTGTGTTCAAGAGTAACCACTGTATTTCTGCTTTTCCATAAGAACCACCTTCTGTCAGATAGTGAATTAGCATGTTCATTTTTTTCATTCAGCCTGTCTGCCGTTTTTGTTCATACAACTTTACATACATAATCATTTAGTCTCAAATGTGAGATTTATCATTTTATAACTTTTTAATATGTTAAAACTGTAAAGTTGTTTTCATATATTGTTGTCATTTTACAGTGTTGGATGTTACCATAGACACTGATGTTTCTAAACATTTTGTTCTAATATCAGAACTTTCTAACGTGATTTCACAATTTTTAGAAGATTATTACTTATACCCACCACTCCTCTCTATTCAGTCATATTGTTTATTTAGTGTCTATTTTCTGTCATCTCATTAGATTTCGGATTAATTTAGATAATAGATAATAGAACCTGTGCCCTGTTTCATCCTTATAATATCCTGGGTTATATAAAAATGAGCAACCTTCCTATTAGTAGACTATAAGTTTTACACTGTACTAATATGTAATCATCAAATTGCACTATATTTAAACTAAATTAAAGACACCATATGTGTTTGATGTTAAAGTCAGGCATAACATTATGACCCCCTTCCTAATATTGTGTTGGACCCCCTTTTGCTACCAAAACAGCCCTGACCTGTCGAGGCATGGACTCCTCTAGACCCCTGAAGGTGTGCTGTGGTATCTGCACCAAGATGTTGGCAGCAGATCCTTTAGGTCCTGTAAGTTGTGAGGTGGAGCCTCCATGGATCAGACTTGTTTGTTCAGCACATCCCACAGATGCTCAATTGGATTGAGATCTGGGGAATTTAGAGGCCAAGTCAACACCTCAAACTCTTTGTTGTACTCCTGAAATCATTCCTGAACCATTTTTGCTTTGTGGCAGGGCGCATAATCCTGCTGAAAGAGGCCACAGCCACCAGGGAATACTGTTTCCATGAAAGGGTGTACATGGTCTGCAACAATGCTTAGGTAGGTGGTACGTGTCAAAGAAACATCCACATGGATGGCAGGACCCAAGGTTTCCCAGCCGGTAAGCGACGCACACGCACCCGGCCATCCACGTGATGTAAAAGAAAACATGATTCATCAGACCAGGCCACCTTCTTCCATTGCTCCGTGGTCCAGTTCTGATGCTCACTGTTGGCTCTTTCGGTGGTGGACAGGGGTCAGCATGGGCACCCTGACTGGTCTGCAGCTATGCAGCCCCATACGCAACAAACTGTGATGCACTGTGTATTCTGACACCTTTCTATCAGAACCAGCATTAACTTCTCGAGCAACTTGAGTTACAGTAGCTCGTCTGTTGGATCGGACCACACGGGCCAGCCTTTGTTCCCCACGTGCATCACTGAGCCTTTGCCGCCCATGACCCTTTCGCCGGTTCACCACAGTTCCTTCCTTGGACCACTTTTAATAGATACTGACCATTGCAGACCGGGAACACCCCACAAGAGCTGCAGTTTTGGAGATGCTCTGACCCAGTCGTCTAGCCATCACAATTTGGCCCTTGTCAAACTCGCTCAAATCCTTACGCTTGCCCATTTTTCCTGCTTCTAACACATCAACACTGAGGACAAAATGTTCACTTGCTGCCTATTACATCCCACTCACTAACAGGTGCTGTGATGAAGAGATAATCAGTGTTATTCACTTCACCTGTCAGTGGTCATAATGTTATGTCTGAACGGTGCATAAGCAGTCAGGTCACGGAGGTTAGTTTAGGGTTGTTTTGGCATCTCCATGTGGTCCTGTTCAGTATTGCAACTTATCATATCTAACATGTAAACACGCTCTTTATAATAATTTCAGCATATTTAAATTGTTTAGTATATATTTAGTCCTTTCTTTTTGATTTTTCCAGATCTGGCCCTGTGGGTAATCCGTATCACACGGTGATCACAGTTCACACCTGAGGTGAAGAGAAGGACAAACTCCAGGTGTAGCAGCTGAAATCTGTGTGACTGTTAAAGATGGACTTTATTAAAGAGGAGATTGAAGACATGAGTGATCCAGAACCATCTGGAATAAAACATGAAGATACTGAGGAACAAATAGGTTGGTGTCCATTCTTGAATCTTCATGAAAGCCAACATATTAAATGTCATGGGTGAATATTTACTGAGTAATCCACAGTTTTGTAGAGAGGGTCAAAATGACAATTTTCACCTGAGATTTGGAACCAAATTTCAGGGGTGTAAAAATGACTTTCGAAAGATAGAAGCATCATTATTTTAGTTTTACACAGAGATTGGTAGGTCTACTAGTAAAATCTGTTGACTTTAACAGTCTTTGTTGCATTTTATGCCAATAGTGACAGTTCAAAAATAAGAAAAAGCACTTCTGCTTTTTGCCCTAAATTTGCATGCCTGTAACTTAAGGAGTATTAAAGATCTCTTAATATCCTTTTAGATTCTGGTTCTTAATCAACACTTATTTTGTTATCTTCATTTTAAAGGCTCCATATGGTTCAATCCCAGAGATATGTAGATCTTAATGTGGCTCCATGAGTAAATTGTTACATTTTCAACATTTGTAGTGGTCAAAAACCAAATGTGGGTCACTTTTCAAACAACTGTTTGAAAAAAAAAAAATGTCTGAAGAACAAATAATACTGAAACTAGAAATGTATCTTGTTTCCCTCTATCAAAAGAATTGCATACAAAATAATCTCTGAGTGCCAAAAAAATATTTTTATCTCAAGAAGTGTTAAAGATATCTTAATATAACTTTAAGATTTTTGTCCCTAAGGAACTTTAATTTTGGAATCTTCAGTTTTAAGGCCCTATAACATGGTTCAATCCCAGAGATATTAGGATGTCAGTGTGGCAACATGTAATTACAATACTTTGTATTTGAACACATGGTAGCTTCAGAAGCTGTTTAAAATCCTTTCTTCCAAATATCCCTGAAACTGATTCAAATATAGATTATTTTAAATACACTTTTGAGAGGAAGTTAATATGCCTCAACTTGACAATTTCAGTGGAGAGGTATGTTTTGATAGGGGGAAAGAAGATAAATTTCTAGTTCCAACATTATTTAATCTTCAGACATTCCCCTTGAAATGCAATAAGTATCAGCGGTGTGCAAATGAAACACATTTGTTTTCAACAAATTGATCATGGAGCTGCATAAAGATCCCCATATGTTTGGGATTCAACCATATAGAGCCTTGAAGATTTCAAAAGAAATGTGTGTTAACAACCAGCATCAAAATCATATTGAGATGTCTTTAATACTTTGAGTTAACAGGCACACAAACTTCGGAAAAACTGTATTTATGGCACTCAGATCTGTATATTCAATGCAGTTGTGTTGATAGAAAAATATGAGATACATTTCTAGTTTCAACATTATTTGTTATTCAGATATTCCTCTTTAAAAGAAAAGTATCAGCTGTATACAAACTGACCCACATTTGGTTTTTGACCACCGAAAATGTGTAGAATTTACCAATTTACTCATGGAACCGCATTAAGATCTCCATGGATTGAACCAAGTAGAACCTTTAAAATGAAGATAACTAAAGACATGTTGATTTAAGAACCAGAATTTAAAAGGATACTAAGAGATCTTTAATACATCTTGAATTACAGGCATGCAAACTTGGGGCAAAAAGCACAAGAAGTGTCACCACTGGCATGTAATGCAACAAAGACTTCTAAATTCAACAGATTTAACTAATAGACCCACCAGTCTCTGAGTAAAAAAATAAAATAACAATGCTGCCATCTTTCTAAAATAATTTGTACCCTACTGTAATTTGGCTCCAAATCTCTGGTGAAAATTGTAATTTTGATCCCCTATAAAAAAAAAAAAAAAAAAAAAAAAAGTGGAATACTCAATAAATATTCATCCATAGCATTTAATATTTTGGCTGTCATCACCATTTATGTTTGTCTTTTTCAGAATAAATATTAACAAAATCAAAAATTTGAGCTGGGGAAGTTTTCCAAATTTGGTTGATTTGACATGGAACTTTATGCCTTTCTCCACTGTCATTCTAAAGCATTTGTAAGGATGCTGATTTTTAGAGATGGTGAACGGGAACATAATTTGTGTAACATTAGCAACATATTACTACTGTTACGTGTCTGACATAGAGAGCAACACTGAATCAGTTTCTGGTTCAAACATATATGGCTGAATTAAACCAGTATTTTGACTTGCCAATCGTGTAGCGTTTACTACAGTAAAGTTGACCAACCGGATCATGTATTCCGAGCTCGTGTGATTGAATGGAGGCGGAAGTGGGAGTGTAGAGGGTGGAAAAAGGGAGATAACAACCAATAAAACAGACCTACAGCATATTAATTATACAACAAATGAATATTAAAATATGACCACGGAGAGAGTTGAGAGCACCTTGATGTATTTTAAAATATAACCTTATGACGTCAAACTCCCAAGAACGAGGAAGAAACGTGGAAGAACATTAAAAAGGTCTAATAATATTTTCATTACATAGCACTACAATCTCTTACTTTTTTGTCCATTCTTCTTTGAAATTTTGGTCTACATCATTTGTTGTGTTCATGATCAGACAAACTGCTGTCCTTAATTGCAAATATATATTTCATTTGAAGAAGACATGATGAAATACATGCACAGTGCTGTTCATGTTTAGAGCTCTTGTCTAGAGTATAATATATATCCAAAACTTGAAGCACGCTTGCTCCGGTTCGTATGTGAAATATATTATCCGCATTGCGAGCGTTGTTGAATTCGTCACGACATTCAGTGCAGAAACAGATCTCATGCGCACTCTGCGTGTTCTTACATATTAAATATTGTTATAGTCGTGTTTGAACTCTAGTGGCCTGTACCATGATGTTAGTTGAACAAACTCAGGGTTATAGGATAAGTTTCGAGTTGACAAAACCAAACCACTCCAGTCTGGCTTTGTTTGGTATCATGATGCTGATCATCAACTTTCTCTGTCAACTCAGGTTTTGATCCTGAGTTTGTGGAGCAAGTGCACATGATTGTGTGACATCAGTGGCAAACAGCCAATCACATGCCTTTCGAACAAAGAGAAACTGTGATTCACTTCTTTTTTATATTACATATGGTATGTATATTAATATTCATTGAAAATAAATGCTTAATAACTGTTAAACTAAAATTGCTTGTGTGTATTGGATTAAAAACTATATATCTCAAATATTTTTTACTTTATAGTGACCTTTAAATTGGAGAAAGAGAAACTGGGGGAGTGACTTTATTGCATTGGACATGTCAGTTTCACTTTGCTCACATCTGATTGCTCTAATTTCACTCTTTAGATCTCTTACCCAGAACATAACCTGCCCCAGAGCAGGTTAGCCGTGAAGCATAAGTTACTATGGTGATGAACACCACTAAAAGCCAGTTCATTTTCATGATACCTAAAACCTAGGATTGGCACAAACTAATATGAAATTTACCTGGCTAGCCAGCTAATCCTACAGGCCCAGTTCTGACCGCATCGTGGGAAAAATACAAATAACACGTGTTACTGAGGAAACATACACTGACGATACGTGTCCGAACATAGAGCACAGGTAAATGAACAGCGCTGAAACGGTCTTTCACGACATTTGAGCTCTCTGCTGTAATGCGATCTCGTGCATAATACAGCACAGTGATTTGATTAAACGAGTTAATTCTCATGAATAAATGTGGAGAAAAGATCAGAAGCTTCTGACATAAATTCATTCTGTCCAGCCATGGCAGCCAATCAGCACTCTGAATTAACGCATATACCTCACTTTTTGTGACATTGGTTCAACTTTGCTATTTAAACCGTAAGAACGAAATAGTTCGGAAAAACTAAAAAATTTAATTTTTTCACTTAATAATAAATATAAGTACTATTGTTGTTTTCAATGATGTGCAACCTGTACATATCTGTTAACATCTCAAAAAAATGTGTTTTAGGGTTTCATGACCCTTTAATGTAACAAAGCTTAAGTTCACCAGATTTGGTGGCTGTCAAATAATGAGCAAAATAGAGATGATAAATTAAACATAAAATGCTTCTAAATGATCACAATCCTGAATAGCTGTTGTCATCCCACATTTTAAATGAAATAACAAGAAAATTATGGACTAACACATCAAAATCTGATACTTGATAACTCTGTTACTTTCTTCTGTTAAATCAGAGTTCACTTAAACTTATTTTGACCACATAATATTTTCATTTTAGACTGGATGGAGATGAAACCGCAAAAACATGAACTGAATGAAGCAGAGGAGGAAAAGCAGAGCATCAAATCTCAAAGAACAAAAGATAATAAGCCGCACATTTGCTCTCAGTGTGGAAAGAGTTTCACACAAAAAGGAAACCTTAAGAGACACATAAGAATTCACACTGGAGAAAAACCGTTTACATGCACTCAGTGTGGAAAGAGTTTTTTCCAAGCATCAAGTCTCAGTAATCATCTACGCATTCACTCTGAAGAAAAACAGTGTGATCAGTGTGGTAAAGATTTTCATTCATCGTCACATCTAAAACAACATCTAAAAGTTCATTCAGATGAGAGGCCTCGCTTGTGTTCTTTCTGTGGAAAGAGTTTTTCAAGGCTTTATAGTTTTAATCTGCACCAGAAAATACATAATGAAGTAAGAGATCATGTGTGTTGTGACTGTGGGAAGAGCTTTATTAGAGCTGACTGTCTGAAACTGCACCAAAGAATTCATACTGGAGAAAGACCTTACAAGTGCTCATATTGTGACAAGAGTTTTGCTCGTTCTAAGAGCCTGAAATCACACAAGCGAGTTCATACTGGAGAGAAGCCGTACCACTGTACTCAGTGTGGAAAAAGTTTTACTCATACAACAGCTCTCAGAATTCATCTGCGCATTCACTCTGGAGAAAAGCCATTTAACTGTGATCAGTGTGATAAAAAGTTTATTTCATCATCACATTTAAAAAAACACCAAAACATTCATTCAGATGAGAGACCTTATGTGTGTTCTCTCTGTGGAAAGGGTTTTTCATGGCTGAACAATTTTAGACAGCACCAGAAAACACATAATGAAGTGAAAGATCATGTGTGTTGTTATTGTGGGAAGAGCTTTAATAGAGCTGGCAATCTGAAACAGCACCAAAGAACTCATACTGGAGAAAAACCTTACAAGTGCTCGTATTGTGACAAGAGTTTCACTCATTCTGGATCCCTGAAATCACATGAGCAACTTCATACTGGAGAGAAGCCGTACTACTGTACGTAGTGCACTTGTGTAAAAATATGTTGCAAGTGAGCTGCATTTGTTTTCATGTTAAATACATTCAAGTAAATAGTGTGAGATAATTAAAAGTTTTGTCCTAAAAGCACAATATTATTTTGCCATATTGGTTAAAAAAACAAATGCTTGGGAAATCTTTTAAGACTTAAAAGTTAAAGCTTCACCAGTCTACAAGTCATTGTTGTAGTTTATTTCCTTTACGCTGGATTGTGTGTAAATAGGTCTTTCTTGAATTAGATGAATTGACGTCATTTTCTTATTTACTAAGTGTACTAAATTGTCTTCTGTTAGTACTTGTAATTTTGAGAAATAAAACGCAAACAACATCTTGTCTGATGTGTGTGTGTGTTTCTTTAACTTGTTTATCCCCCCCACCCTCTTTTTCTTTTTACGTGAGTGATACCTGTTGAAATAGTTACAAGGAATTGAAAGGAAATATGAAATTTTGGGATTAAAGAAAACCTGTTTAAGATCTGCTGATCCTACAACTTGACATAACATCACAAGACAAACTGAGGTGAAATACATTGTATTTAGCATTTTAAACGGTTAGTTCACCCAGAACATAACCTGCCCCAGAGCAGGTTAGCCGTGAAGACTTAAGTTCATCTATGGTGATGAACACCACTGAAAAGCCAATTCATTTTCATGATGAAATCTGAGAGATTGTCTGTCAAACTACATAGATTTACCTGGCTAGCCAGCTAATCCTGACAGGCCCATTTTGACCGCTTCAAAAAGTTCATTAAGAGATAACACTGCTTTAGTGAGACATACACTGATGATACGTGTCAGCGATCAAAGAGCACAGTTCTTAATGAACAGCGCTGAATCGGTCTGTTCACGACAGATTGAACTCAGTCTGCTGTAATGCGATCTCGTTGCATAAAGCTAGTAGAACAAACTTTGAGTTTTAGAGTTGACAAATCCATATAAATCCAACCCGGTTTAGATCAGGTTCAACAGTCCAGCCATGGCAGCAATCAGCACTCAGTAATAAACATATACCTCAACTTAATTTGTGACATTGGTCCAGAGTTTGGGCTTAGTTCACCCCAGAATGAAAGTTCTGCCATTACTTACCCTCAAGTTCATTCAGATGAGAAGCCCTATGTGTGTTCTTGCTGTGGGAATTTTTTCATGGCTGCATCAATTTAAAGGGTTAGTTCACCCAAAAATGTAAATTTTGTCATTAATTACTCACCCTTGTGTCATTCCACAACTATAAGACCTTCGTTCATCTTCGGTACACAAATGATTTTAAATGAAATCTGGGAGCTTTCTGTCTCTCAATAGAGATCCAATGCAACTACCACTTTCAAGGTCCAGAAAGGTAGTAAAGACATCATAAAAGTACTCCATGTGACTCCAGTGGTTTAACCTCATTTTTATGAAGAGCTTTGTTTGTGCAAAAAAACACATAAATTACCACTTTATTTACGAAAATATTTATCTGTAATGCGCTTTCACATAAACATCATGACGCATACGCGTTGTTCACGTGAGAGCTGACATTGTTGTTCAAATTAATTTTTTTTTAAGTAAATCATATTTTCTTATGCACAAACAAAGCTCTTGCATTGCTTCATAAAATTTGAGGTTAAACTTCTGGAGTCACTTGGAATAATTTAATGATATCTTTCCTACATTTCTGGACCTTGAAAGTAGTAGTTGCATTGGATCTCTATAAATGGACAGAAACTTCTAGGATTTCATTAAAAATATTAAATTAAAACAACGTTTTCAAATGTGTCCGGATTAAGCTAGATTTAGCTAGATGCTACTAATTTGTTACCATCAAAATGTTCTATGTTTGAACTAAATTAAAGGCACCATATGTGTTTGCTATTAAAGTAATCCAGTATCATGTATGTTCAAATTTTTTTGATTTTTCCAGATCTGGTCCTGTGGGCGTCAGTATCACACAGTGATCACAGCTCACACCTGCAGTGAAGCTCCTCCCACAACAATTCACCAATAAATACTGGGAATATTCACATCATCCTACAAGAGAAGGACAAACTCCAGGTGTAGCAGCTGAAATCTGTGTGACTGTTAAAGATGGAGTTTATTAAAGAGGAGATTGAAGACATGAGTGATCCAGAACCATCCAGAATAAAACATGAAGATACTGAGCAACAAATAGGTTGGTGTCCATTCCTGATTCTTCATTGTTGACCACATTTTAAGTGGATTAACAAGAAAGTGACAGAACTCAACTTTGACACATCAAAGATCTGATACTTGATCCTCTGTTGCTTCTGTTAATTCAGGAGTTCATGTTGAACTTATTTTAACCACATAATATTTTCATTTCAGACTGGATGGAGATGAAACCGCAAAAACATGAACCGAATGAAGCAGAGGAGGAAAAGCAGAGTATCACAACTCAAAGAACAAAAGCTAAAGAGCCGCACACCTGCTCTCAGTGTGGAAAGAGTTTCAGACAAAAAGGAAACCTTAAGATACATATGAGAATTCACACTGGAGAAAAACCGTTTACATGCACTCAGTGTGGAAAGAGTTTTTCTCAAGCATCAGGTCTCAGGAATCATCTGCAGGTTCACTCTGGAGAAAAACCATTCAACTGTGATCAGTGTGGTAAAGATTTTAATTCATTATCAAATCTAAAACAACACCTGAAAGTTCATTCAGGTGAGAGGCCTTATGTGTGTTCACTGTGTGGAAAGAATTTTTTATGGCTGCGTCATTTTAAACTGCACCAGAAAACACACAATGAAGTAAGAGAGCATGTGTGTTGTGAATGTGGGAAGAGCTTTACTACCCCTGCCCATTTGAAAAATCACCAAAGAATTCATACTGGAGAAAAACCTTACAAGTGCTCATATTGTGACAAGAGTTTTGCTCGTTCTGAAAGCCTGACAGTACATGAGCGAATTCATACTGGAGAGAAGCCGCACCACTGTAGTCAGTGTGGAGAGAGTTTCAAATGTACTAGAGCTCTCAGTTATCATCTGCTCCGTCACTCTGGAGAAAAGCCATTTAACTGTGATCATTGTGGTAAAAAGTTTATTTCATCATCGCATTTAAAACAACACCTGAAAGTTCATTCAGATAAGAAGCCTTATGTGTGTTCTTTCTGTGGAAAGAGTTTTTCATGGCTAAAAAGTTTTAAACAGCACCAGAAAATACATAATGAAGTGAGAGATCAAAGAATTCATTCTGGAGAAAAAACTCAGACATGCTCACATCATGTATGTTGTGATTGTAGGAAAAGCTTTACTAGAGCTGACTATCTGAAACAGCATCAAAGAATTCATACTGGAGAAAGACCTTACAAGTGCTCATTTTGTGACAAGAGTTTCACTCAGTCTGCACACCTGAAATCACATAAGCGACTTCATACTGGAGAGAAACCGTACTACTGTACTCAGTGTGGAGAGAGTTTTAAACATTTATCAAGCCTTCACAATCATATGAAAGTATGTTGCAAGTGAGCAACATTTGTTGGAAAGCTTAGATAAGTACAAATACTTACAAGTTGAAGCTTCACCAATCATCCACTCTATAAAGTATAAAGTCATTGTTGTTGTAGTTTATTTCTGTCAGGATGGGTTGTATGTAAATGGGTCTTTCTTGAGTTAGATATATTCATGTCAATTTTTATTTACTAAGTGTACTAAATTGTCTTCTGATAATTCATGCAATTATAAGAAATAACAGAAACATTGTCTTGATTGATCTATTTAATGAACGCAGAGAATGAGTTATTTAGTTTTAATCACATTAATGTGTTTAAACATTATTTCTTATTACTGTGATAAATATGTTTGGGATGTATAGTATTATTGTTATCTAAATGATCAGGTCTTGTATCATACAAAGAGGTTGGAGAGGTTGGGTTTTATCCTTCATTAATAACTGCTTAGGAACAAAGCAGTACCAAAGCTTCAGATAGGGCTCAGCAAAAAAATAAATAAATATTTTTCTTTTCACTTATATGAGAAAATAACCTGTATAGTTACACTGTCCCATTTGATCTTATGCCCAAATCACCCTTAATTCACCCTACGTAGTGATCCGTGTCTGAGGATAAAAAGAAAGCAGACTATTGTCTGTATAATACTGTGTTTTGTTGCAGCATTTGTCAACCAATGCAATGTCTTAACTATATTATGGCAACCCTAACCAAGTTCACTTTTTTCTTTGTATTAGATTTTAAAGGCCTCTAAAGTTGAATAATGTCATATATCTCCAAAATACTGCAGTAAAATGGTTTCATATGAGGTGTGCATATAGTATGGCGCATCTTCTATAAGAACTGGCCATAATTTTTCTACTTATTGGAAACAGACTATTTATAGGCCTCTGAAGTAATATAATGTGACATATCTCCAAAACGCTGCAGTGAAATGTTTTCATACAAGGTACGCATATAGTATTCTTATTAGAAATGAGTTCTTAATAGGTGTATAAAGTTGAATAATATCATATCTCCAAAAGGCTGCAGTGAAATGGTTTCATATGAGGTAAGCTATGCATATTGTATGGGACACTGAATGCAAGAATAACTGAGTCAGTATTGCATACAGTATGTAGTAAGAATAACAAATGCATTTAAAGGGTTGGTTCACCCAAAAAATTACTTAATTAAAAGTCATTAATTACTCACCCTTGTGTCATTCCACACCCATAAGACCTTTGTTCCTCTTTGAAATATTATATTTAGTATAATATTTTGATGACATCTTGAAAGCTCTCTGACTCGTCAATAGACAGTAATTTAACCACCATTGTCAAGGTCCAGAAAGGTAATAAAGACATTGTTAAAATAGTCCATGTGACTACAGTGCTTCAATCCTAATTTTATGAAAGGATGAGGATACTTTTTGTGCGTAAAACAAAATAAAAATAGACTTTATTCAACAGTTCAAGTCTCTTCTCTTCCATGTCAGTCTTCTACGCAGTTAACGCAGTAAGCACAGTGCAGCACTTCCGTGTACTACGTCAGAACACCGACTCATAAACACCAAACCAGTGTGATGCTAACTGCCAATTGGTCTACAAAGTTATGTCACACCTGCACCACTCAATGGATACTTGAGTGACTGAAAAAATCTTTGTCATAGAATACACTTGTTTGTTCACATTGAGTTGACAGTTTGAACGATCTTGTTTTCATTTATTTATTTTCAAGATCTGAGCTGAAGAGCCGTTAGAGCCAAAAGAAACCTCAAAATATGTTTGTTTGTTTGTTTTGGAGAAAAAAAGGGGATAGAAATGGTAAGCACCCTTTTCCTTGAAGATATTATGTTGTCTCCTGTAGTTTTTTAATAATTTATTTTAAAATCTATATTGGAAAAAGATTTGGTCCGTGTAACAAAAATGTCTTCTTACTAATAAAGTAAAAGAAGTATCTTTCAAATTAACACATTTTATCCAGTCAAACATTTCATGAAGAAATGTAAAACTGATAATTGATACAAGGTGTTCATTTTTGCCAATTTCTCACTATAGAAAATGTCATGCTTTGTCATAAATTTATTTTCTTTGCAAATTTTATATCCACAAAATGCAAGTTCATCAACAACAAACCATTTTTTTGTCCTTTTCCTCTTATTTATATTTTTATCATTAGCTAATTATTAGCTAATTATTTTTCTCTGTATTCTGTTGACAATATGTGCATTGTGGTTAAATTTTGTGTTTTATAAAGTTTTAGTTTTTGCATTATTAAATAAATAACTGGCACTATCTTCAAGTCCTCGCAGCTCTGCAAGTTCAACACAGCTGAGGCATTGAATGAAGTGTTTCTCATGAAAACGTTTATGAAAACGACTAGTCTAAATAGTATTTAAGACAGACATTTCTAATTCAGTTTCGACTAATCAAATTTATATTTTTTAATACCTGCTCTGCTCCTAGTCGAATCTGCTGTTGTGTGACGTGAGACTGAATTTACTCTGCTCCTCCCCCACACCAGAGCCTCTCCCCTACGAGTCTTGTTGAAAATGCTTAGTGCTAACTGCTAACAACTGTAGTCTGCTTTGTTTTCACGGACAGAAAAACTACTCGATGTTCTTAAGGAATTATTAAATAACATTTGGATGCATTCATATGTGGTAAAAGGTCTTCAGCCTGTCAGGTATGTAGCGCTGTGATTTTATTTAAATCATCATGCTGCAAAAAGGACCAACTGGAGTGTTTGTTCAATAACGACAGAAAACTCGCAAACTTATCGTCTGATTTAATTTAATATACATTTTGAAAGAGTGAAGAATAATGGAATTATACACCAAAAAAACGTGAAATAGTATTCCGCAGCATGCACATTACAACATTATCCTATTTCAAGATATAGAATTGGACAAAACCCTTCATGAGTTCTCTTTGCATACCTTGTCATTTTAACATTCAGGACCGTTATTATACAATGCTTACACAACATGGCGGATGACAACAGTTTCCAGGGTAGGATTGGTTAATAAAATATTTAGGGTGTGGCTTAGCATAGCTGTATTTGCATGCGTTACAGATATCTTGCCGTGTGTCTCAATCAGCTCCCTAGTTCAGTAGTCAGGGCACTGATCAGGGTATCAGCCACATTCACTTTCATTATATACTGATTCACGACCTAGGGAGCTAGGGAGCTGATTGAGACACAGGGTAAGTAATTCTGAACTAATGTTAAAGGTGCAATATGTAATTTTTTTGCAGTAAAATACCAAAAACCACTAGCCCAGTGTTATATATTTTGTTCACTTGAATACTTACAATATCCCAAATGTTTCCAACTATATCCCAAATGTTTCCAACTATTTGTAATAGTGAGAAAATTGCAATTTTAACCAAGGCTCATGGACGTGTGAGGAGTCGCCTGTCAATTGCGTCATACCCGCGTTACCCTCGGTTTCCGGTTTTATTTTGAAACCATGGAAACACCAAAGACGCTTTTACATGTTTTAATAGACAAGGGAACAACTGTTTTGATATATTTATAGACAGAAAACGAATTGTTGTTATATAGCTCAACACGTTTAGTCTTATTGTTTAAATAAATTTTTTTGATTTTTTGAGAGTACCATGCTTTACCATGCCTCAGAGAAAAACACTATTTTGTGAAGTAGCTAACATAGCATAATCAGATGCAGCTTTATTTTTATTAACAGTAATACATAATTTTCTCCATCATATAATACGTTTTAAAATTAATTGCATGCCATTTATCAAAACAAGACATCCAATATTTAATATGATATTCTAAAATCGATCTATCTTACTGCAGGGTGCAACAGTGTCTCACAGCAGCCACCGAGCGAACGCACAGAGTAACATTATAACATCATTATAACAACATTCTCAAATGTATCTAATAATAAACTGAGCTGTTACCTCATATTCATGACCGGAAAAGTGGAAGCAGCGCCGGTGACTGTGTCATAATAAAAGTTCTGCTGCTCGTGTGGCGTGTGTTGCGCAATCGCTCCAGCGGCCTCGTTCAGCTCCCACAACACTCGGTCCTGCTCTGCTTCATACAGTAACGTTAGTAATCACATCCATGAACATGATTTCTTCCTGACTCCAATCCCTGTTCTTTTGCATCGTCCATTGAGATGGAGACCACATGTCCCAAGATTTCACTCTAAAACTTGGCGTCATCAAGCTACGCGTTTGTTTTGAATAGGCTTCTAGTGACCTCTAGCGGACAAAATTATTACATATTGTACCTTTAACTCCAGATATCAATTTTGAAAATTTTCCCAGCCACAAAGCTAAATGCAGATCCAAAAAATGAACTTAATAGTCAAAAATCAGCCTGATATATCCGTAATTACCTTTTTAGTAACATTTCATACACAACGGTAATTCAAAGTGCTTTACATAAAGAGGATACAAATATATAAGATTAAAAATGGAATGCATAAGAAATAAAAATAAAACTAAAAACAGAGAATACATATAGATGGAAGAGTCCGGGAGGCTCAGTTGGAATATTTTTTAGCCACCAAGGCTAACTCAACTTTGTTTTCCATCAGAGCGGATCTAAGTGGATCTTCCTCACGCTGGAGAGATAGCTGTAAAAATATTTATATTTGTCAGGTAGCTGTGCGTTTAAACAGTACCCTTACAGACAAATCTTCCTGGACTAACTCTGTCCAGAGCTCCATCCAGGGATAACAAATACTTACTTCCTAATTCTCTCAGCTCTTTCAACCAGACAGCAAGATTTAAAATGCATTAAAACAATGATGCATAAAAGATTGACATAAAATGCATTATAAATGAAATAAAAACATGAAAAAGAATTAAAAGATGATACATAGTGCTCAATCAGTAAATGCATAGCTAAACAGATATGTTTTGAGTCTGGATTTGAATGTGACTACTGTTGAAGCACATCTGATCTCTTCTGGAAGCTGGTTCCAGCTGCGGCTGGCATAACAGCAAAAAGCAGTTTCTCATTGCTTTGAGTGAACCCTTTGTATTTCTAAGTGACTTGATCCTGATGGTCTTAGTGATCTTTTAGGTTTATATTCTATTAGCATATCTTCAATGTATTGAGGTCTTAGGCCAATGAGTGATTTATAAACAAGTAACAGTACTTTAAAATCAATTCTAAATGCAACTGGAAGCCAGTGCAAGGACCACGTTCTGTAGGAGCGGCAGCTGTCTTATGGTCTTTTTGGGAAGGCCAGTGAGGAGTCCGTTATAATAATCCACCCGGCTGGTGATGAAAGCATGGACAAGTTTCTCTAAGTCTTGACTGGAGACAAAGCATCTAATTCTTGAAATATTTTTGAGATGATAATATGCTGATTTAGTTATTTTTTTTTAACTCGGGTCTGACTTCAAAATCACACCAAGATTCCTGACTTGATTTTTAGTTGTTTGACACCTAGAGTGAAGGTATGCGTTCACTTTGAGAACTTCTTCTTTGTTTCCAAATGCAATTACTTCAGTTTTGTCTCTGTTTATCTGAAGGAAGTTTTGGCACATCCAATTTTTAATTTCGTCAATGCATTGGCACAGGGAGTCAATGGGGCTGTAGTCATTAGGTGATAGGGCTTGGTAAATCTGGGTGTCATCTGCATAGCTGTAAAATGCTATTTGGTTCTTTCTCATTATTTGGCTCAGTGGCAGCATATATAGGTTGAACAGGAACAGTGCAAGTATTGAGTAGGACTGGGTATTGACACAATTTTCACGATTCAACTACTATTCACATTCTACTCCAATTCGTTTTTTTGAAATATAAACATTTAAATCGTGGCTGTCATAACTGATTTATTCAAACATGTATTAAATATTGAAGAACATTAAAAATTATAATGAATATGTAATGGTGCATAGCTATATTTATCAGAATGTTGCTTTCTAGAGTTCACTTTTCTAGCTGACTAATAAGATTATGGTCACTGAATATGATTTTCTGAGGTAAATGTGACGTTATGTGACATTGTTTACAAACTTTTTAATTGACGTCTATCCGAGGTTGAAGCACTGATTGAGCGATTACACGAGACATGATATGGATTTCGGTAAGTTGTACTGTATATTTTAACATACCTTCAGATGTTTAGTCGTGTTTATTTCACGCTGTAACTGGTATTAAAGCGGAGAAGAGGATGTTCACATGTGCTCCGTGCTGCCACTTCTCTTTAACTGAGGCGCTAAAGCGATCTGTCACATCACATTAAACAGTGCGGAAACGGTATTTATTGTTTGAATCTCATAATATGTACGTCATTTGAAATCTGAAGGCTAGGGCTGCACGATATATCGCATGAGATTGTCACGTGCATTTCGTCAGTAAAGCCGGTTCCCTGATTACCGCTAAATCGCCATCACCTGCTTTCAAATGGAGCGGCATTTAATAGACCGAGCCGTAGTTCACTGAAAAGCCTCCGATATGAACGCGATATTGCGTGGCTTTTCAGTGATCTACGGTTCTGTCTATTAAATGCCGTTCCATTTGAAAGCAGGTGATGGCGATTTAGTGGTAATCAGGGAACCGGCTTTACTGACGAAATGCGCGTGACAGTCTCTTGCGATATATCGTGCAGCCCTACTGAAGGCCTTTGCACACTGAGTCCGAAGTTTTCACATGCGTTTTTTTCGTATTCTTGATTCTAAAAATTCGTCATACACAGAGACCTTGCACACTGAGTCCGATGTGTATTAAAGGTGTCCTAGAATTAAAAATTGAATTTACCTTGGCATAGTTAAATAACAAGAGTTCAGTACATGGAAATGACATACAGTGAGTCTCAAACAGCATCGTCTCCTCCTTATATAAATCTCATTTGTTTAAAAGATCTCTGAAGAACAGGCGAATTTCAACATAACACTGACTGTTACGTAACAGTCGGGATCATTAATATGTACGCCCCCAATATTTGCATATGCCAGCTCATGTTCAAGGAATTACACAAGGGCAGGGCGTCTGGATGTGCACAGCTGATTCATCAGACTAGGTAAGCACGCAAGGACAATAGCGAAAAATGGCAGATGGAGCAATAATAACTGACATGATCCATGATATCATGATATTTTTAGTGATATTTTTTAAATTGTCTTTCTAAATGTTTCGTTAGCATGTTGCTAATGTACTGTTAAATGTGGTTAAAGTTACCATCGTTTCTTACTGTATTCACGGAGACAAGGCAGTCGTTATTTTCATTTTTTAACCACTTGCAGTCTGTATAATTCATAAACAACTTCATTCTTTATAAATCTCTCCAACAGTGTGTAATGTTAGCTTTAGCCACAGAGCACTATCAAACTCATTCAGAATCAAATGTAAACATCCAAATAAACACTGTACTTACGTGATTAGACATGCTGCATAATGAACACTTTGTAAAGATCCATTTTGAGGGTTATATTAGCTGTGTGAACTTTGTTTATGCTATTTAAGGCAAGCGCGAGCTCCAGGGGCGGGGAGCACGAGAATTTAAAGGGGCCGCAGCCTGAATCGGTGCATATTTAATGGCAGTTAAAATAAAAATCTATGGGGTATTTTGAGCTGAAACTTCACCGACACATTCAGGGGACACCTTAGACTTATATTAGATCTTTTGAAAACACGTTATACGGCACCTTTAATGAATCCGTTGCGAAAAAAATCGCAAAACAATGCAAAATGAAGTCTTCAAGCAGTGAGCACAATTTAGTTGTCCTCTCTCTTCTTAAAAGAGAAAAAGAAAGCGGAAATATTGGGTCCATCCAATCCCGAGATTGCATATAGAGAAAGGAGAGTTCACCAAATTTTTTTATGACGGACAACAGTTTCGGAGGCAGTGTGCAAACGTGATTGACATAACGTGAGGTCGAATTAATTTTTTAACGTGCAAAAATTTCGCATGCAAATTTCGGACTCACTGTGCAAAGGCCTTAAGACTTTGCTTCATATCAAAAGTAAAAAAGCACAAAGATTATTGCCATTTATTGGATGGGAGGCGCTACATATTCTGCTCATTCATCTACTGAAAACAGACTAGACTAATCAATTCTTGGGATTTAAGAATCAATATCGGTTCGTGAAAAAATGAGAATCGTTTAAAATCGAGAAATCAATAATTTTTACCCAGCCCTAGTATTGAGCCTTGAAGGACTCTGCATGTCATGGATGTTCACTCAGACTTATGGATAATACTCGCAATGATAATCTCTCCCTTCTAAGTTTGACCTGAACCATTTAAGGACCATCCCAGAAAGCCCGACTGTTTCTTCCAAAATATCTTCCAGATATTCGAAAGACAAGTAATCACCAAATGACACTTGCTTGCAGTCTTTACATCTTTAAATAGAGCAGCTACACCTCCACCTCTCCTAACATCTCTGCAGACACTCATAAAAGTAAAGTTAGGAGGTGCTGTTTCATTGAGGATTGTTGCACTGCAGCTGTCTTCTAGCCACGTTTCATTTAGAAGCATAAAATCTAGGTTGTTTGTGGTTATTAAGTAATTGACTAGAAGTGATTTATTTTTAAGTGAGCAGATGTTTAAAGGGGCTAACTTAACAGTCTTACTTTCTGTCTCCACAGTAATCTTAGTTTGACGTGTAATAGGCAGCAGATTAGATGGGTTTGCCAAATGGCTTGAGAAGGCCTTAAGCTTTCGATCATGTAGTAAATCAGAAATAGAGAAAGCAACAGACACACTGGGTTCTTGCTTATTCTGTAAACATTTGACAAAGTGCACCTCAGTCACTTCCTGCTGGTATTGAGAATTGAACTCACAATCTTCGGGCTACCAGTCTGATTCTCTGACCATTATGCCATGATTTCCTATTAACTAAATTAAAGGCACCATATGTGTTTGCTTTGCTGTTAAAGTAATCCAGTATAAATTCTGTAACTTTTTTTTCTCCACAGATGTGGTCCTGTGGGCGTCAGTATCACACAGTGATCACAGTTCACACCTGCAGTGAAGCTCCTGCCACAACAATTCACCAATAAATACTGGGAATATTCACATCATCCTACAAGAGAAGGACAAACTTCAGGTGTAGCAGCTGAAATCTGTGTGACTGTTAAAGATGGAGTTTATTAAAGTGGAGATTGAAGACATGAGTGATCCAGAACCATCCAGAATAAAACATGAAGATATTGAGCAACAAATAGGTTGGTGTCCATTCTTGATTCTTCATTGTTGACTGATGAGAATCATTAAGGAAACAAAGGTTCAGTTCAATAGATTTAGTGGCTGTGAAAATAATTAGCAAAATAGAGATAGTGAAAATACATCTAAATGATCCTAATTTTGAATAGCTTTTGGCATCCATTTTAAATGGATTAACAAGAAAATGAACACATCTGATACTTGATATTGTTGTTTTCATCTGTTAAATCAGAGTTAATTTGAACTTATTTCAACCACATAATATTTTCTTTTTAGACTGGATGGAGATGAAACCACAAAAACATGAACTGAATGAAGTAGAGGAGGAAAAGCATAGCATCGAAATTCAAAGAACAAAAGATAATAAGCCGTACACCTGCCCTCAGTGTGGAAAGAGTTTCAGACAAAAAGGAAACCTTAAGACACACATAAGAGTTCATACTGGAGAGAAACCGTATACATGCACTCAATGTGGAAAGAGTTTTGCTGGTGAATCAGGTCTCCGATATCATCTGCGCATTCACTCTGGAGAAAAACCATTTAACTGTGATCAGTGTGGTAAAAATTTTAATTCGTCATCAAATCTAAAACAACACCTAAATGTTCATTCAGATGAGAGGCCTTATGTGTGTTTCTTCTGTGCAAAGAGTTTTTCACGGATGCGTCATTTTAAACTGCACCAAAAAACACATAATGAAGTGAGAGATCATGTGTGCTTTGAGTGTGGGGAGAGCTTTACTACATCTGCCCATTTAAAAAGTCATCAAAGAATTCATTCTGCAGAAAGACATTACAAGTGCTCATATTGTGACAAGACTTTCACTCGTTCTGAAAACATGAAATCACATGAGCGAGTTCATACTGGAGAGAAGCCTTACTACTGTACTCGGTGTGGGAAAAGTTTCAAATGTAAAACTGATCTCAAGTATCATCTGCTCCGTCACGCTGGAGAAAAGCCATTTAACTGTGATCATTGTGGTAAAGAGTTCATTTCATCATCACATCTAAAACAACACCTGAAAGTTCATTCAGATGAGAGGCCTTATGTGTGTTCTCTCTGTGGAAAGAGTTTTTCAAGGATGAACAGTTTTAAACAGCACCTGAAAATACATGATGAAGTGAGAGATCATGTGTGTTTGGACTGTGGAAAGAGCTTTATTAGAGCTGACAATCTGAAACAGCATCAAAGAATTCATACTGGAGAAAAACCTTACAAGTGCTCATCTTGTGACAAGAGTTTCACTCAGTCTGCACACCTGAAATCACATGAGCGACTTCATACTGGAGAGAAGCCGTACTACTGTACTGAGTGTGGAAAGAGTTTCAAACATTTATCAAGCCTTCACACTCATATGAAAATATGTTGCAAGTGAGAAACAATTGTTTTCATGTCAAATACAAGTAAATAGTGTAAGATAAAATATGGAGTTTGTCCTAAAAGTACAATATTATTTAGTTCAGGGTTCATCAAATACAGTCCTGGAGGGACACTGCCCTGCAGAGTTTAGCTCAAACCCTGATCAAAATCACCTACCTGTGATTTTCTAGTGATCATGAAGACCTTGATTAGCTTGCTTAGGTGTGTTTGATCAGGGTTGAGGCTAAACGTTGCAGGGCATTGGCCCTTCAGGGCAAGATTTGAGGAAGTCTGATTTAGTTCAATTTTTGTCAATTTGGTGAAAAGCTTGACGAACTATAAAGACTTAAAAGTTGAAGCTAAACCAGTCAACAACTCTTACAATGTAAATAAAGTTGTTGTTGCAGTTCATTTCTGTCAGGGTGAGTTGTGTGCTGAAAGGTGCCCTAGAATTGAAAATTGAATTTACCTTGGCATAGTTAAATAATTAGAGTTCTGTACATGGAAATGACATACAGTGAGTCTCAAACAGCATTGTTTCCTCCTCCTTATGTAAATTTGATTTGTGCAAAAGACCTCTGAAGAACAGGCGAATTTTAACATAACATTGACTGTGACGCAACAGTCGGGATCATTAATATGTACGCCCCCAAATTTTGCATATGCCAGCCCATGTTCAAGGCATTAGACAGTATTAATGTCTGGAGCTGCACAGCCGAATCATCAGAAGTTATGCAGGTATTGTGAAGCAAGCAATGACAATAGCGAAAATGGCAGATGGAGCGATAATAACTGACATAATCCATAATGATATTTTTAGTGATATTTGTAAATTGTCTTTCTAAATGTTTCGTTAGCATGTTGCTCATGTACTGTTAAATGTGGTTAAAGTTACCATTGTTTCTTACTTTATTCACAGGGACCAGAGCCATGTCTTTATTTTCATTTTTAAACACTTGCATTCTGTATAATTCATAAACACATCTTCATTCTTTATAAATCTCTCCAACAGTGTAACGTTAGCTTTAGTTCCGCTAGCCACGGAGCACAGCCTCAAACTCATTCAGAATCAAATGTAAACATCCAAATAAATACCATACTTACATGATCTGATATCCTGCATGACAAACACTTTGTAAAGATCCATTTTGAGGGTTATATTAGCAGTGTGAACTTCATGCAATGTATTATAGAGTTGCGAGCTTGGGGGTGGAGAGTGCAAGTATTTAAAGGGGACACGCACTGAATTGGCACATTTTTAATTACGCCACAAAATAGGCAGTTAAAAAATGGAACAATAAAAAACATCTATGGGGTATTTTGAGCTGAAATTTCACAGACACTTTCTGGGGACACCTTAGACTTATATTACATCTTGTGAAATAGAGTTCTAGGGCACCTTAAATAGGTCTTTCATGAATTAGATATATTTATGTCATGTACTTACTTACCAAGTAAGTAATTAATAATTCATGCAATTATGAGAAATAAAATAGAAACATTCTGTCTTAATTGATCTGTTTAATAAACAAAGAGAATGAGTTATATATTTTTAATCACATTAATGAGTTTAAATAGTCTATCTTAATACTGTGATTACTATCTTTTGGATGAACAGTATTATTGTAAAATCAACTCAAATGAACAGGTCTTGTATACATAAAGGTTGGAGTTCATTTTTATCCTTCATTGCTAAGGAAACATAAAGTACCAAAGCTTTAGTTCACCAAAGCTGTGAACAGTGGTGAATGAAGAGCAAATGTGGAATGTTTTCTCCAAATGCTGTACATTTACAGAGTATTTAAATGTGATTAATATGCCAATTTACAGAAGATCTCAGACATCACCCTGTTATTTCTGCCAGACTATTGACAAGAATGAAACAAGCCTTTCAGGGCGAACAGGAGAGTATGTGGTGTAAATGAAGTAAACTTCTGGGCTCAGACTTGGAAATCCCATGTTTTTCTATCCAGGATCAGGTAATCCATTTTACTTTTGTGTCAGTTTTTCCAAAGCGAAATTACATTGGATCAGCCTTATCCAGATACACACATTTTACGATTACCAAATCTGGATTACAAGCGCTCCAAATGGGCTTGCATTTCACATGTGAATGTGCGGTCACTCACTTTAAGTGTTGCTTGAAGAGAAAGTAAGCAACATAAACATCTGGACAGAACAAACTAAATGACAGAACTATCTAATAGTAACTAATTCATATGTTTATTTTCGGCCAGATAGAAGTGATGGAGCAAAGACACAAACTGAATAAAGTGGTGGAGAAATGTGACAACATGTGAAATTTTCCATTCTGTAAATTATTACTATAGGGCTGAAATTTATCTGGACCTATTCTGAGAGCCAACCAAGAATATTTTGCTGTGTACAACTGCTAAGAAACTTTTATTTTAATTTCATCATACCTCTACCACCAACTTTTCAAAAAGACTTGTTTTTTCCCGCTATCATCTCCTGCATTCCTAAGAACTGAAGGATTGTACTTGCACTGTTTATCGTTTGTGGTCTGTACTCACCTGTTTTGGACACTATTCAATAAAGCGTTGTGTTGTTATTCACCTATCTCTCTCTCTTGAGTCTGATATCTCCTGACACATTTTTTGGGGGGAAATAAGGTTGTTACAATATCAAAATTTTAGATACCAGTGAACTTTTACTATTCTCAATACCAGTTTCAATACCACAACAAAAACTAATGTAAGTAAAATGTTCTCAAGCAATTATTCAAGACAAATAAACAGTAATAAAATAAGAACAAAGGAACAAATGACAAGCAATAGGACAAATAAATACAATAGAGCAAATATACAAATTAAATAAAGAGTGCTAATTTTTTTCAGGTAGATCTACCTAACAGAATTAAGAAGTAATACTGATGAAGGTCTCCACGCGACTAATAATGAACTGCACTTATACAGCTTTTATTAGTCCTTAATGTTAATTTCAACATTTATTAATACATTATTAAAATCTTGTTAACATTAATGCACTGTGAACTAACATGAACAAAAAATGATCAACTGTATTTTCATTAACATTAGCGAAGTTTAGTAAATATAGTAACAAATGTATTGCTCATGGTTAGTTCATGTTAGTTAATACATTAACTAATGTTTAACTAATGAACCTTATTGTAAAGTGTTACAGTCTCATTTTAAAGAAGACCCTTGGTTGGCAGATTATTTTTGACATAAAAATTTAAAAAGTGAAGCCTAAAACTTAAAGAAGTTTAAGTTTGTGAAAATTAACATTGTTTTATATAAAATATATATTTAATTAAACATGTTGAACTCTAAAACTGCTAGAAAATCAAAGCCATAAATCTAAATAAGTTTTTCCAAATTTGAGGTTGAAATCTAAATAAAATTAGTTGATTGGCAAAATGTATTCAAAATACAAAAATACTAAACAACTTAAATCCATTTAAATACAAATTACATTTGATATTTTCAGTCTTTAAAATACAAAATATAAAAAAACAACATAAGCACACATCAATTGAAAATATGAGCAGAAAACATGATTTTGTGTGTGATTTGGATAACTTTGAATTCATGTTAGTTTTGTGCAATATAATTTTAGATGTGTTTAAAGTTTTGATTCATGCTTATTTTTATTTATTTTTTTTTTTCATTTTAAAATTTTTGCTTTACACTCAATATTTTTGATCTGCCTATTAGTGCTCCACACTCCAGTCCAATCGGTGGCGGTAATGAGCCGGCAAGTTGGTTTGCCAACCGCCTTTAAACATCAGTAGTAGAAAGAAAAAGAAGCAGCTAACAGTAGTATGCTTTTGTTGTCACTGAGAGAAATGCTACTGGATTAAATACTTAAGGAATAACTATTAAATAACATATTGATGCATTAATGTGTGGTAAAAGGTCCCCAGCATGTCAGGTATGTAGCGCTGTTTTTTTAAATTGAGTCATGTTGCAAAACGGACCAAACCATAAAATTGACGTTGGATGTTCCACACATAGTCAGCCGCAAAAAATGTCAATAGATTCTTATTGAAAATTTATAATTGTAAAAAAAAGTTACCCTGTTCGAAAAGTATTAGAACTTAATTGAACACACATCGCGGTATATGTTTAACCTTCTAGCAGTGAGGATAAGGCGTTTAGGCCAGGTAGGGACCGTCTACAAAGTACACGTGGAAGGAAAAAACGTGGGGATAAACAAACAAATAACAGATGGTTCTCTACATTAGTCACATCTTTCAAAACTAACAGCTCTAGCTCTTTTGCTTCATTTGGGAAACTGTCATTTACTGCCACAGTCTGTGTGTCTTTCTATAAAAAAAAAAAAAAAATCTGTCATGTTACAGATTCCTAAAAACCAAGTCAAATCACCTTCAGTTGGGATACATGCTCAATTCAACAATAAAGCAGCACTATAAAAAACATTAGTGTCATTATTCAGCTCAGTTCAGTCAGTACAATTATAGTGCAAAGTTAATCGATTATGTCCAAGCTTAATTCAGCTACAAGCAGCTCTACAGAAGGCAACAGTGTCATTATTCAGTTCAATGTCAGTTCAGTTCAGTTCAATAACAGTGCATTTGTTGCAGAGTTTATCAATTATGAAACAACTCTGAATCAGCTATTATGCACCTTTACTGATATTACTAAATTGTAAGAGGTTGTATTTCAATATGTAATCTTATGCAATCTTGTGTCATGTTTTCGCTCTACATAAGCTCCAATACTCAAGAACGCAAGAACAGAGGAAGTATGAAAGTCCCTGGATGTGTTCTTGATATCGAGGATGCATCTAATGCAGATTTGAGAGAATCAAACCGTTAAAAATCCCAGAAGACGCTGCGGGCGGTCGACATATGGAAGCCTGCAAAGCTTTAAATTTCTCACTTATAAAATCACGAATATTTTTTCTGAAAACTATAATCACAATTATTAATCACGATTATTCTATCAAAAAGGGTGATGTAGTTATTGCTATTTTGCAAGTTCTTTACCAACCTACACTTCACCCAAAAGACCTGTAGGTGGCACACTAACTTCATTTAACCAACTACGATAACTTTGTTAGATGGTAAATCAATACAAAACATGGTTTTGGTGAATGCTTTGTAATCTGTATTCACGTTAGAGTTTTAAAGCAACACAAATCGTTTGCAAATTAGACAAAACAGATTCAGATTGCACTGCAAATTCGTAAAGCAAAGAACAATGCTCTTTGATATAAAAATATATATCCCTGGCTATATATCATTTTCAACTGATTAACATTATGAAAACTGGTAACCTTTAAGAACTTCAAAAGATAAAACAGCGGAACTAATATTATTTCCAAAAATTCCAAATTATGTTATTTTCCCCGATTGAATTGTCACATAGGTTGCAAAAGTGCATTCTGCAAACAGTAAGGTGGAGACAGTGCCATTTCTAGGCATAGGCAAACTACCTGGGGGCCACCAGTGAGAGCCCCCGCCCCACCAAGAGATTTATATAAACACTAATAAAATAAAAAAATAATAAAAATTATTATTACTAATATTATTATTTCGTACTTTTGCCATTTCAAGGCATTATGATTACTTGCATATTATCTGAGTGACAACTCTCCTGGTGGTGGTGATGGCTGCTGCTGTTAGATAGAGAATAGAGAAATGAAATGTAGAAGGCGACAAGGAACGTCGTCATTCGTGCTTACCTGGATTATGTGTTTTAGTTTCATCATCGTGAAAAGGTCAAAGCCATTGGGGCTCAGTATCATAAAAATAAAAATGAGGATGAGAAAAAGAAAGCGAAATATACAGGTATGTTACTAATTGGTTAATTGTTCTGTTCTACTACAAATTAGTCGCTCCATTGTCACGAGCAAAACATGACACTGCATATCAGCACAGGATGGATAAGTCACGCAGCACAATCCCAGTAAACACAGAACGTTCCCCTAATGTTTCAATATGGTTCCCGTTTGGTTATTTTTTGGGGGGAACCAAATAAGAACGTTCTGGGAACATTCTCTATTGGTTCCTTTTTTTGGAACCTAAAGGGAACGTTCTATTTGCATAAAGAAAACTTTCCTGGCTAACGAACAGGGAATGTTAGAATCTTTGTTCTGGGAACGTTTTCGGAACCATAAACTGACAAATCATCAAATAAATGCATTTATTTATGCTGTAATAGTGCAGTTGAAGTCACAGACAGACAGGCATTGTGATTTGGGAGTGTAGATTATGAGAATCTGTTTGTTTATGCTAGAGAGTTTTATATTAATGGTACATGATAGGTGCACTTCAACAAATTTTTAGAGAATCACAAGGCAGATGCTACTGTAGGAGGATAGGCATCAGAGACAAGCCCCAGTCCTAACTGTAAGTGTTTACTTCTTGTTTACAGCTTTAGCTATATAGAATAGTTTCAAAAGGGTTTATAATGGTGTGTGGCAATGCCATGTCTGATTGTATGAGCATAAACAGGGATGTTTCCAGGCAGATGTCCTATGATGACATTATTGACACTTTTGCTGCAATTAAGTCTAGGCATGTTCACTTATTGAAAATAGTAAACATATGCTCAAATATGCCAAGGTCAAGGGTGCCAAAAATGCTAGAAATGGCCCTGGGTGGAGATCAGTGTTGCATTTGTTGAAATTCATCACTGAAGGTTTGATCATGGCAGATTTAGTCACACAAACAGTACAAGTGGCTTGTGAAGAAACAAAGACTGGCTGCATGACACTTTCATTGAAGCAGAATTTCGCTGTGGAGATCGCTAAACTCCAGCGTATGTTTGTTTTCAGATCACCAGCACTGCTTCCGCATTTAAAGGGAGCGCGTGCACAGAGTTGCTAGATTGCACAGATTAAGTAAAACACCGGGAAGAAAGTATAAGGGAAGTTTAAGGGAAAAGCTCTATTTGGGGGATTTAAGCTCTTTGCATCTGGCAACCACAAGCATATCCCAAAGAAAAAAACACGTTTTCAGTCAAGTCAAGTCAAGTCAAATTTATTTATATAGCGCTTTTTACAATTGGTAATTGTTTCAAAGCAGCTTTACATATTAGAAGCACAGAAAAAAGGGAAGTGGTTAAAAATAAGCTGTACAAGCAAGCGTGGTAATATGTAACATATACAAGATGGTGCTACATTAAGCCAATGTCGGCTGACTCCCAGGGGTGGAAAAAAACCCATAGGAGAAAAACCTAGCGTGCTAACACTGGGAAAAAAGTCCTAGGAGGGAAAAAAACCCTTGGAAGATATATATAATATATGTAAATGGATATGGAGATTAAAATCTGAATTATACATTTTTATTATAGAGATTAAAAATAGATTATATATAAATATATGTAAGCGGATACGGAGATTAAAAATCTGAATTATAGATGCAGCCAGAACTGGAGATCTGTAGGCCCATTGTCTCCTGGGCTACGTTGTAGTCAGGTCCAGACACAGGTTCTCCATCTGATCTGGATACAGGCCTTGGATCCAGCACCTGGCAAACCTCAGGATAAGCAGAGAGACTGATAATTAGCGTAGATGCCATTCTTATTCTGATGTACAGGTATATCTAGTGTTATAGGAAATGTTCTCGGTTCCGGCCAACCTAATTATTGCAGCGTAACAATCCTTTAACGGATTTGAAAAAATGTTAATGTATTGATAATGTGTTATGTGTATGCAAGAGCAAAGAGATGTGTTTTTAGTCTAGATTTAAACTGACAGAGTGTGTCTGCTTCCCGAACAATGCTAGGAAGATTGTTCCAGAGTTTAGGTGCTAAATAGGAAAAGGATCTGCCGCCTTCAGTTGATTTTGATATTCTGGGTATTATCAACTGGCCTGAATTCTGAGATCGCAATAAACGTGAAGGACTATAATGCATTAAGAGCTCACTTAGGTACTGGGGAGCTAAACCATTTAGAGCTTTATAAGTAAGTAGCAAGATTTTAAAATCTATACGATGTTTAATAGGGAGCCAATGTAATGTTGACAGAACTGGACTAATATGGTCATACTTTCTGGTTCTAGTAAGAACTCTAGCTGCCGCATTTTGGACCAACTGTAGTCTGTTTAAAAGCCGAGCTGAACAATCACCCAGTAGAGCGTTACAGTAATCTAGTCTTGAGGTCATGAATGCATGAACCAACTGTTCCGCATTTGTCATTGAGAGCATATGTCATAATTTAGATATATTTTTTAGATGGAAGAAGGCGGTTTTACAGATACTAGAAACATGACTTTCAAATGAAAGATTGGTATCAAAGAGCACACCCAGGTTCCTAACTGAGGACGAAGATTTAATGGAGCACCCGTCAAGTGTTAGAGAGTAGGGCTGGGCGATATATCGCATGCGATTCTCACGCGCATTTCGTCAGTAAAGCCGGTTCCCTTATTACCGCTAAATCGCCATCACCTGCTTTCAAATGGAGCGCCTTTTAATAGACAGAGCCGTAGTTCACGGACAAGCCACGCAAAATCGGGTTCATTATCGAAGTCGATTCATCTTCGATACTGAACGCGATTTTGCGTGGCTTGTCCGTGAACTGCGGCTCTGTCTATTAAAAGGTGCTCCATTTGAAAGCAGGTGATGCCGATTTAGCGGTAATCAGGGAACCGGCTTTACTGACGAAATGCGCGTGAGAATCACATGCGATATATCGCCCAGCCCTATTAGAGAGTATTCAAGGTTTTTTCGTGAGGAAGTTTTTGGTCCAAAGATTAGGATATCAGTTTTTTCTGAATTTAATAATAAGAAATTTCTTGTCATCCAGTTTTTAATGTCAGCTATGCATTCTGTTCGTTTTGTGAATTTGTAGGTTTCGTCAGGGCGCGAGGAAATATAGAGCTGAGTATCGTCAGCGTAGCAGTGAAAACTAATACCATGCTTCCTAATTATCTCTCCTAAGGGCAGCATGTACAGAGTGAAAAGCAACGGTCCTAGTACTGAGCCTTGTGGTACTCCATATTGAACTTGTGATCGATACGACATCTCTTTATTAACTACTACAGACTGATAACGGTCAGATAAGTAAGATTTGAACCATGCCAAAGCAATTCCAGTAATGCCAATATAGTTTTCAAGTCTTTTTAAAAGAATGTTGTGATCGATAGTGTCAAAAGCAGCACTGAGATCTAATAACACTAATAGAGAAATACAGCCACGATTGGATGATAAGAGTAGATCGTTTGTAACTCTAACGAGAGCAGTCTCAGTACTATGGTATGGTCTAAATCCTGACTGGAAATCCTCACAGATTCCATTTCTTTCTAAAAAGGAGCACAGTTGTGTTGAAACTGCCTTTTCTAGTATCTTTGACAGAAAAGGTAGATTCGAGATTGGCCTGTAATTTACTAAATCTCTCGGATCTAGTTGAGGTTTTTTAATAAGAGGTTTAATAATAGCCTGCTTAAAAGTTTTTGGCACGTATCCTAGTGTTAAAGATGAATTAATTATATCAAGAAGTGGACCTACGACCTCTGGAAGCATTTCTTTCAGTAGTTTAGTCGGCATTGGGTCTAACATACATGTTGTTGATTTTGATGATTTGATAAGTTATGATTTGATAAGTTTCAGGATAAATATGAGTTTGTTTGAGAATGAAGGCTAACACAATTGAATCCACAGCATGCACGTCCCAACATTATCCTACTTTATGATACAGAATAGGACAGAAACCTTCACAAGTTCTATCTGCATATCCTAGTGGCTAGTTCCTAGATCTAAGTTCTTAGAACTATTTGGTGCGAAAGGCCGGTAGAAATTTGTCAACATGTAGAGATTTTGGAATATGGTCTCTATAGCGGTTATGCTCACGTTACACTGCTGTTCTGTATTGGTCACAAAAGCTTATCATTTACATGCGTTTTATTGTCTGGCTATCACCAGACCAAGCTCAATTTAAAATTGAACATTGGTCTGGGGAGTTTGCTATGTATTTCCTACTGCACAAGAGGCGTGATCAACGAGCATTAGTCACGCAATTGGATAGTCCTTCAACCAATCAGATCAACGATCTGGGAGTACTTTTGCAGAGTAATGCGAAAACTCCAGACAGGCTTAGTTTGTATTGGTTTGTAGCATTGATCAGCAGTTTGCAGAAGCAGCAATAGCATCGAGCGATTTTTGCAGGTTGTGCAAAAAAAACATCAAAGTGAGTGGTATTTACACCCAGTCGAGTGATTTGTTTGCTAAACTAAAGAAGTCATTTAGCATCATTGAGAGGTTAAAAGGAATTGGATTGACGGTCGTGCGAGAGATGTCATCGTGTTATACCCGCCCAGAGCCATAGAAAGAGCACTGTACCCGCCAATAGCAAGCAAGGTGGATAAGCCAGTCTGTGATTGGTTCCCGCAAAAGTGTAACAGATGCAGCAGAAATGAATGTACGGGTTTCCAGACTGAGTTGGGTTTAGATCAGGCTGGGTTTACCCAGTCTATGTGTTTTAAGCATTGTGATTTTAAACCATTGAAGCACAATACTGCTCATAAAGCATGTGAGTACTGAACTGAGTTCTTTTTGCCGCCTAATTGGGCTTCAGTTGTTAAATGCACATACTTACATGTAGGGTCGGGCCGATAAATTATATATCAAATCACAATAAATTTGATGTTGATAACAATAAGCTCTGGGCATTTTTACTCAATATGGATTAATCTAACAGCCAATCACACTGCAGAAATAAACACAACAACAGCCAATCAGTTTAGCTTGCATGTGAAAGTACACACACATTTCTTACTGCACATTGTAAGCTAGTAAAATTCACGAGGAGAAAAAAATTAGTGGAAGCGGCAACAAAAGTAAAAGCGAAAGTGAAACTAACCTCGAGTTATCGTCCAAAGATGATATTCTCGATTAAAAAGGTTGCATGAAGTCAGTTATATACTCATTTGAACCGCACCACATGGACCATTTATCCACTAGGCTCAAAGTTCAGACAGCAGCACGATTGAGTAGATGTGTTTACTCTCTGATTAGTTTCGGTCACTTGACCTCTAAAGAGCCTTATGAGATCCAGTGTTTTTCTTTATATATATACATTTGCTTATGCAATTTATGTAGAATTTATTATTTCTATTGTTTCTAAATGTGATTTTTAGGGCTACATCAAGCACGTCATTAGTATCAGACAAACTACAGGATTGTCACTTTATTTGATAATCACTTATTGATTTTTTTTTTTTTATGTTTTATTCTACATGAGTAAAGCATAACTAGCTAAAGAAACCATACCTGCAAAATCGTCTCTCTTTTGACATTGAAATACGCAAGTCATGTGATTAGTGCTGATCACGAGTTTTTATTTGAATGTATATCTGAAGGGAAATTGTTTTCAGAAAAGTTTCGATCGAATCTTCTTTTTACCTTTCTTCAGTATTGTGCCTAATAAAGTAGTGTTTAAGGCAGGAACACACCAAGCCGATGGTCGGCCGTCGGGCAGTTTTTCTTCGTTGGCCGACTAAGTTTTCTCGGTTGAAGTTGGTCCTCGACGACTTTTTTTTGGCCGATTTGAAATGTTGAATCGGCGTTGGAGCTTGTCGGTCCGTCGGGCCATCTGATCATTCTGATTGGCTGTTCAGCTACTGCCGCCTGCTGTTTCGGAAAGGCATTTCATCTCACGCAGGCGCAGAACTAACGTGCTGCTTGGCCGTCGGCTGTTTAGCGTCGGTTTGGTGTGTCAGGGCAACTTTTGACACAGACGCTGCTGACGTGAGCCAACCCCGCAGTCTGCTTTCGTCGCCACTAGTTCGTCGGCGTCGGATTGGTGTGTTCTGGCCTTTATATGCACAAGTGCTGCTTGTGTTCAGGAGTAACCGCTGTATTTCTGCTTTTCCATAAGACGCCATATGTGTTTGCTGTTAAAGTAAACCAGTATAAATTCAGTAACTTCTTTCTGATTTTTCCAGATCTGGTCCTGTGGGTGTCAGTATCACACAGTGATCACAGTTTACACCTGCAGTGAAGCTCCTCCCACAACAATTCACCAATAAATACTGGGAATATTCACATCATCCTACAAGAGAAGGACAAACTCCAGGTGTAGCAGCTGAAATCTGTGTGACTGTTAAAGATGGAGTTTATTAAAGAGGTGATTGAAGACTTGAGTGATCCAGAACCATCCAGAATAAAACATGAAGATACTGAGGAACAAATAGGTTGGTGTTCTTTCCTGGTTCTTCATTATTGACTGCTGAGAAATATTAAGGTAACAAAGCTTCAGTTCAACAGATTTGGTGGCTGTGAAGAAATGAACAAATTAGAGATGTTAAATGCTACAGAAAATGCATCTAAATGGTCATAATCTTGAATAGCTGTTGTCATCCACATCCACAACTTATTTTAACCTCATAATATTTTCATTTTAGACTGGATGGAGATGAAACTGCAAAAACATGAACTGAATGAAACAGTGGAGGAAAAGCAGAGCATCAAAACTCAAAGAACAAACGCTAAAAAGCCACACACCTGCTCTCACTGTGGAAAGAGTTTCAGACAAAAAGGAAACCTAAATAAACACATGAGAATTCACACTGGAGAGAAACCGTATACATGCACTCAGTGTGGAAAGAGTTTTTCACAATCATCTGGTCTCAGTGATCATCTACGTGTTCACTCTGGAGAAAAACATTTTAAATGTGATCAGTGTGATAAAGTTTTTATTTCTTCATCAAATCTAAAACATCACCTGAAAGTTCATTCAGGTGAGAAGCCTTATGTGTGTTCTGTCTGTGGAAAGAGTATTTTATGGCTTCGTCATTTTAAAGTGCATCAGAAATCACACAATGAAGTGAGAGATCATGTCTGTTTGGACTGTGGGAAGAGCTTTACTAGAGTTGACAATCTGAAACAGCACCAAAGAATTCATACTGGAGAAAAACCTTACAAGTGCTCATATTGTGACAAAAGTTTCTGTCGTTCTGAAAAACTGAAATTACATGAGCGAGTTCATACTGGAGAAAAGCCGTACCACTGTACTCAGTGTGGAAAAAGTTTTTCACAATCATCTGGTCTCAGTAATCATCTACGTGTTCACTCTGGAGAAAGACCTTTTAAATGTGATCAGTGTGATAAAGATTTTATTTCTTCATCACATCTAAAACGACACCTGAAAGTTCATTCAGATGAGTTTATTAAAGAGGAGATTGAAGACATGAGTATTTCAGAACCATCCAGAATAAAACATGAAGAAACTGAGGAACAAATAGGTTAGTGTTCATTCTTGATTCTTCATTATTTACTGCCGAGAAATATTAAGGTAACAAAGCTTCAGTTCAACAGATTTGGTGGCTGTGAAGAAATGAACAAATTAGAGATGTTAAATGCTACAGAAAATGCATCTAAATGGTCATAATCTTGAATAGCTGTTGTCATCCACATCCACAACTTATTTTAACCTAATAATATGTTTATTTTAGACTGGATGGAGATGAAACCGCAAAAACCTGAACTGAATGAAGCGGTGGAGAAAAGCAGAGCATCAAAACCCAAAGAACAAAAGATAAGCTGCACACCTGCTCTCAGTGTGGAAAGAGTTTCAGACAAAAAGGAAACCTAAATGCACACATGAGAATTCACACTGGAGAAAAACCGTATACATGCACTCAGTGTGGAAAAAGTTTTTCACAATCATCTGGTCTCTTTAATCATCGACGTGTTCACTCTAGAGAAAAAACTTTTAAATGCAATCAGTGTGATAAAGATTTTATTTCTTCATCACATCTAAAACAACACCTGAAAGTTCATTCAGATGAGTTTATTAAAGAGGAGATTGAAGACATGAGTATTTCAGAATCATCCAGAATAAAACATGAAGAAACTGAGGAACAAATAGGTTAGTGTTCATTCTTGATTCTTTATTATTGACTGCTGAGAAATATTAAGGTAATAAAGCTTCAGTTCAACAGATGTGGTGGCTGTGAAGAAATGAACAAATTAGAGATGTTAAATGCTACAGAAAATGCATCTAAATGGTCATAATCTTGAATAGCTGTTGTCATCCACAACTTATTTTAACCTAATAATATGTTTATTTTAGACTGGATGGAGATGAAACTGCAAAAACATGAACTGAATGAAGCAGAGGAGGAAAAGCAGAGCATCAAAACCCAAAGAACAAAATATAAGCTACACACCTGCTCTCAGTGTGGAAAGAGTTTCAGACAAAAAGGAAACCTAAATGCACACATGAGAATTCACACTGGAGAAAAACCGTTTACATGCACTCAGTGTGGAAAATGTTTTTCACAATCATCTGGTCTCAGTAATCATCTACGTGTTCACTCTGGAGAAAAACCTTTTAAATGTGATCAGTGTGATAAAGATTTTATTTCTTCGTCACATCTAAAACAACACCTGAAAGTTCATTCAGATGAAAAGCCTTATGTGTGTTCTGTCTGTGGAAAGAGTATTTTATGGCTGCGTCATTTTAAAGAGCACCAGAAAACACACAATGAAGTGAGAGATCATGTCTGTTTGGACTGTGGCAAGAGCTTTACTAGAGTTGACAATCTGAAACAGCACCAAAGAACTCATACTGGAGAAAAACCTTACAAGTGCTCATATTGTGACAAAAGTTTCTGTCGTTCTGAAAAACTGAAATTACACGAGCGAGTTCATACTGGAGAAAAGCCGTACCACTGTACTCTGTGTGAGAAGAGTTTCAAATGTAGACACGATCTCAAATATCATCTGCACGTTCATTCTGGAGAAAAACCATTTAACTGTGATCATTGTGGTAAAAATTTTATTATATCATCACATCTAAAACGACACCTGAAGGTTCATTTAGATGAGAAGCCTCACTTGTGTTCTCTCTGTGGAAAGAGTTTTTCAAGTCTTTATTATTTTAACCTGCATCAGAAAACACATACTGAAGTGAGAAATCATGTGTGTTGTGAATGTGGGAAGAGCTTTACTAAAGCTGGCTGTCTGAAACAGCACCAAAAAATTCATACTGGAGAAAAACCTTACAAGTGCTCATATTGTGAAAAAGGATTCACTCAGTCTGCACACCTGAAAAAACATGAGCAAGTTCATACTGGAGAGAAGCTGAATTAATGTACTCTGTATGGGAAGGATTTTAAACATTTGTCAAGCCTTTCCACTCATCTGAAAAAAATGTTGCAGTTTCAATGTCGCATACATTCAAGTAAACTTATGAGATAGAATATGGAAAAGCACAATATCAGTTTAATTTTGTGAATTTGGTGAAAAGCTTGGAAAACTAGAAAGACTTAAATGAGTTAAAGCTTCACCAGTCAACTGTAAATAAATTCGCTGTTGTAGTTTATTTCTGTGCTAACTAGGTGTCTTTCTTCAATTCTATATATTCGTGTCATTTATTTAGTTTCTAAATTTACTTTATTGTATTGTATGTTATTATGAAAAATTAAACTGAAGCAACATTTTGTCTTGATTAATCTGTTTAATGAACAAAGAGAATGAGTTATATAGTTTCAATCACATTATTGAGTTTAAACATCTTCTATGATTAATATCTTCGGGATGTACATATTGTAAAATAAACTCAAATGATCAGGTCTTATAAAATACAAAGAGGTTGTTAACGGCTTAGGAACAATTAAGGTTTTTCAAAGCAAAATTGGATTAGATCACCATGATCCAGATACACACGTTTTCAGATCTGGATTACAAGTGCTCCAAAAGGGGTTACATTTCACAATGTGGGGTCACTTTAAGTGTTTTTGAAGAGAAAGAAAACAGCATAAACAAACATCCCCATTCCATTCCATCACAATCTAGACAGATCTAATAGAACTAACTAATATGTTTATTTTCTGCAATAGAGGTGATGGAGAAAAAGAGACGAACTGAGTGAAGTGGAGGAGAAATGTGACTTGAACAATATGAAAGTGAAAGTGTTTTTCAACATAGAAAAATCATAAGACATGCTATGGAAAGATTTATGGTCTTTTAATAAAACTGAAATTGTTAGGTATTAGAGGTAGAACATACAATTGGGTATTGGACTTTTTATATGATAGAACAATTTAAGTTATCCCCCTCCTTATAATATAATGATTAGTGCCATCTTCAAGTCAGGTAGAAAATAGTATGGCAGGATCATTATACGTTGATGATGAAGAGAGGGAACATACATTCAGACCTCAATAAACCAAGCTGAAGATTGGGCTAAGAGATGGGGATTCTGATTATTGGTAGCAAAGACACAGGTTATATGTCGCTCAAAAAAGAAGCATATTCCAGTAGAGTTGACACTAGACGGCCAACCGTTAAATCAGGTGTCTGAAATCAAGTTCTTCGGTGTATGGCTGGATGAAAAATTGACATTCGGTATTCATGTAGAGAATTTAGTGACCAAATGCAAGAAAATATTGAATGCAATGAAGTGAGCAGGGTGCAAGCTGTAACTCACTTATAAACTGATTATAAAATCTGCAATAGTCAGACAATAGGTGTATAGCATATGGGTCAGCATAAGGAGCACTTCTAAAGAAAATTGATGCAGTGCAAACTCAGGTACTTAGAATATGTTGTGGGGAGTTTAAAACGTCTCCAAGTGGCAACTTTTCAAGTGGAAGTGGGTGAAATGCCTTTAACGGTGAGACGTCAACAGTTGTTTATGGTATACTGGGTAACATTAAAAGGGCATAAAGAATCACACTCTAAAACAAATGTATTTCACGAGTGCTGCGAACATACGAAAGGAAATAATCACAGTCTAGGATGGATATGTACCCAATTAGCTCAATCAATTGGAATAGACCAGAGGAATTATAGCCAAACTGTGCCATTGCCTGCTATTCCACCATGGATGTTTCCAATGCCACATATAGACATGAGAAACTATCAGGAGAATTTGGTGAGTGTGCGTGTGTGTGGGAGAGAGAAAGAGAGAGAGAGTCTGTAGTAGACTGTAAACCTATTGTCTGATCCAGACTCCGGAGCAGAAGGTGGCGGTAATGCACCAATGGATGCCAACAGTCGTAAAACAAGAAAGAAGAAACTGAGTGGTCTGCTTTTGTTGTCACGGAGAAAAAGGCTACTCTATTAATTACTTATTGGCCTAAATAACATCTGGATGCATTCATATGTGGTAAAGGGTCTCCTGCATGACAGGTATGTAACGCTGTGATGTTAATTCAATCATGTTGCAAAACGGACTAACTGGAGTGTGCTGTGAAAAAGTTGGTCTGAGGTGGATATTCTACAGATATTAAAAAATGTCAGTAGATTCTTAAGTGAATAATTATAGTTGTATAATTGTGAAGAAAAAAAAAACTTATTTGAAAGTATTAGAACGTAGATCTGAACACACATCGCGGTTTGTTTTAATCCTCAATGTGTTACAACGCAAATACTAGACGGCAAGTTAGGGACCGTCTGCAAAGTACAAAGTTACATAGTACACGGTTCTCTACATTAGACACATTCAAAACTAACTGCTCTTTTGTTTCATTTGGGAAACACTGGAATTTAAATGCCGCACTGATTTACCAAATACATTCACTCAGTTATCATGTAAGAAAACACGTACACATGTTTTTGTTAACTTATTGTTTATTGTTTATTTATTCTTTATTGTTTATTTATATGGATCCCATTAGCTGAAAGTCTGTACAATCAGCTAGTCTTCCTGGGGTCCATTCTAAAATGTTACATTACAACAACAACATTTCAATCATCACAGTAAGTAAAATATACACATTACATATATACATACATACACATACACACACTCATACTTGATGTTTTGTGAAAGAATATTTTTAGTCCCATTTATGTTTATACTGTAAATATACCTAATTTGATCACTTAGAAATCAAAACTCAATGTTTTGAGAAGCATTTTTAAAAAATATTTTATAGGCTAACAATTATTTTTTTCATAATTGTATAATCATGATAATTTTATATTTTTAAAAATAATTTTGAATGCATTGTTTGCTTTTGCAAGTGCCGGTGTAGTGTTTTGCATGTTTTGTGGATTTGTTTGTAGAAATGGAGCCATAGTTTCAGAAATTGTAAGCAATTAAAAAAACAACAACTGTAAATAACATCATCTCTTACTGATTCATAGAGTGCGTCTTTCTATAAAACATTTGATATTGGTTTTGTCATGTTACAGATTCCTAGAAACCAAATCAAATCAGCTTTATTTCTTACTGTCAAAGCAGCTTCACAGTAATAGCGAGAATAATAATGTTAATATCAAAGTTCTTCAGTTATGAATTCAGCTGTAGAGCAGCTCTAAAAAGACAGTAGAGTCATTATTCAACTCAGTTTGTTTCAATATTAATTTAATTTAGTTCCTTAAGTGTCAATACCTATGTTTCCATCACCCTGTTTTCGTGCGCATTTTGAAGTATCGCATCAGAAACCAGTGATGGAAACTAAGATCATATTTATTTTAAATGAATTTATATATTTCTTCACATTTCAGCAACATGTTGTTTTAGTTTTCTGAATAAAACCAACATCTACACACCCTTTAGACTTGAGATTACTTAAATTTATTAGCACATTTAAATCTCAACATGTTTTTCTGCATCACTTATGGTAGTAAATCCAACTGAAAGTACTTCTTTAGTATCTTGTATTAAGACACACCCTTTGGATTATCATATGTAATATCACATGTTTAAGAATCTGTTCAACAGTGCTCACAATGCTAGAGGGAAATGGTGGTATTGTCACAATTTTAACATTTCAGTATTGACTTGGTACTGTTGGAAATCTTAGAAGTGAAGTGCAGGAGACTTGGATGTATCTTCAATAGGATTCTTTATTGAGAACACGTGCTGTCGGTAGCTGTAGTCATCAAGTCTAACTAAAGCAGTGTACATTGTAGTTTATATACATTTTGGGGGGCAGTGCTTAGAAACAGAGACAAAGCACCTGGCTGACGACCTTAAACAAAGCATGCAAATGAAGTATTCAGGTATAGGAACCCGCTCCAGACTCTAGGGCACTTTAAAGTAATCCAGTATAAATTCAGTAACTTCTCTTCGATTTTTTCCAGATCTGGTCCTGTGGGCGTCAGTATCACACAGCGATCACAGTTCACACCTGCAGTGAAACTCCTCCCACAACAATTCACCAATAAATACTGGGAATATTCACCTCATCCTACAAGAGAAGGACAAACTCCAGGTGTAGCAGCTGAAATCTGTGTGACTGTTAAAGATGGAGTTTATTAAAGAAGAGATTGAAGACATGAGTATTTCAGAGCCATCCAGAATAAAACATGAAGATACTGAGGAACAGATAGGTTAGTGTCCATTCTTGATCCTTCATTGTTGACTGCTGAGAAACATTAAAGTCCCCCTGTGGTGAAAATCAAGTTTTTAATGTTGTTGTTATATCTATGTGGTGTTTTTATTATGCCTTAAGACAAACCATGTGCAAATTCATTAGTCAACACCATTGCTGAGTATTTTCTCCTTAAAACTTCAGTGAACCAACACAGTTTACATCACAAACATGTTGTAACCAATCCCATCAATGTGCAGGCGGGCTTTAGCATGACATTAATGATGCTGTGGGTCTCGAGAAGCCAGGTTATCCTGGTATATTTTTCCGTTGTATGAAAAATTAGGTACATTTAGCAATATAGCAGGTGAATTGTGTATGATATAATTTACTATGTTATGATGAACTATATGTCTTTTTCCACTGACATCCTGAGTTATTCAAAGCATTTCTAAGGATGCTGATTACTAGAAGCCAGCTGTCTGACTATGAGATTGTCAACGGGAACATGGTTTGTGTAACATTAGCAACATGTTATTAGATATTTGATAACATAGTCGAGCCAAAGGCTAATCATATCAATTACTGTTATGTGTTGGAAATAGAGAGCAATACTGAATTAGTTTGCAGTTGAAACATATATGGCTGAAATAAGCCAGTATTTCGACTTGTCATTGTGTAGCATTTACTACAGTAAAGTTGACCATGTGGATCAGGTATTCCTAGCTTGTGTGATTTAGTGGAGGCGGGGACCAATTTGCATATTCATAGATCCACGTATACTGAAAGAAGCAAGGGTGTAGAGTTACATTCAAGATTATTGTTTTCACAAGAAAAAACTTTTAAATATGTAATCTTGTTGATCAAAGATGAGTTTTAAGGGATAAAATTATTGAGTACAGAGGGACTTTAAGGTAACAAAGCTTCAGTTCACCAGAATTGGTGGCTGTGAACTAATGAGCAAAATTGAGACAATAAGTTAAACAAAAAATGCATCTAAATGATTATAATCTTGAATAGCTGTTATCATCCACATTTTTATTTACAAGAAAATTCCGCAAATAACACATCAAAGATCTGATACTTGATACTCTTGCTTTCTTCTGTTAAATCAGAGTTTTAACCACATAATATTTTCATTTTAGACTGGATGGAGATGAAACCGCAAAAACATGAACTGAATGAAGCAGAGGAGGAAAAGCAGAGTATCAAAACTCAAAGAACAAAAGATAAGCGGTACACCTGCTCTCAGTGTGAAAAAGTTTTAGTGTAAAAGGAAACCTTAAGATACACAAGAGAGTTCACACTGGAGAAAAACCGTTTACATGCACTCAGTGTGGAAAGAGTTTTTCTCAAGCATCAGGTCTCAGAATTCATCTGCTCTGTCACTCTGGAGAAAAACCATTCAAGTGTGATCAGTGTGGTAAAGATTTTAATTCTTCATCAAATCTAAAACACCACCTAAAAGTTCATTCAGATGAGAAGCCTTCTGTGTGTTCTTTCTGTGGAAAGAGTTTTTCATGGCTTTATAGTTTTAAACAGCACCAGAAAACACATAATGAAGTGAGAGATCATGTGTGTTGTGACTGTGGGAAGAGCTTTACTAGAGCTGACTGTCTGAAACTGCACCAAAGAATTCATACTGGAGAAAAACCTTACAAGTGCTCATATTGTGACACGAGTTTCACTGATTCAGGATCCCTGAAATCACATGAGCGAGTTCATACTGGAGAGAAGCCGTACTACTGTACTCAGTGTGGAAAGAGTTTTTCTCAAGCAACAGCTCTCAGAATTCATCAGCGCATTCACTCTGGAGAAAAGCCATTTAACTGTGATCAGTGTGGTAAAAAGTTTATTTCATCATCACATTTAAAAAAACACCTAAACATTCATTTAGATGAGAGGCCTTATGTGTGTCCTCTCTGTGGAAAGGGTTTTTCATGGTTGAACAATTTTAAACTGCACCAGAAAACACATAATGAAGTGAAAGATCATGTGTGTTGTGACTGTGGGAAAAGCTTTAATAGAGCTGGCAATCTGAAACAGCACCAAAGAATTCATACTGGAGAAAAACCTTACAAGTGCTCATATTGTGACAAGAGTTTCAATCATTCTGGATCCCTGAAAGTACATGAGCGAGTTCATACTGGAGAGAAGCCGTACTACTGTACTCAGTGTGAGAAGAGTTTTAACCGTTTATCAAGCCTTCACAATCATATGAAAATATGTTGCAAGTGAGAAACATTTGTTTTCATGTTAAATACAAACAAGTAAATAGTGTGAGATAAAATTTGGAGTTTGTCCTAAAAGCACAATATCTTTTTGCCATATTGGTAAAAAAAAAATTGCTTGGGAAAACTTATAAGACCTAAAAGTTAAAGCTTCACCAGTCCACAACTCTATAGTCATTGTTGTAGTTTATTTCTGTCAGGATGGATTGTGTGTAAATAGGTCTTTCTTGAATTAGATAAATTGATGTCATTTTCTTGTTTACTCAGTGTACTCAATTGTCTTCTGATAGTCTTGTAATTTGAGAAATAAAACAGAAACAACATCTTGTCTGGTGCATGTTTGTTTTGACAACTTGTTTTATCGTTATTTTGTTTCCCCTTCCCCCCTTTTTTTCTTTTACATGATGCTACCATCCTGTTGAAATATTTAGAAGGAAATGAAGGAAATATGAAATTGTGGGATTACAAAGTTAAGAATCTGTTTTACTAATCTGTTATATCTGACAAACTCGAAGTAATGCGCATACGTCCATCTCACAAATGTACAGTATTCTTCTGCCATCTTCACCCATTAGCCGCTTTTCCACTGGCCAGCGTGAGCACAGAGGCTGAAATCATGCCGTATTTCCACTGTCGGCCCATTAGCTTCACGGCCCTCCTTAAGCTTATGCTGAATGTCCCACATTTTCTGTAAATTTAATGCATAGGACATTCAGCGTAAGCTTTTTGAAGAATACGGAATCGCGGTCTGGTGGAAGCACTTGTGATGCGATCATTTGTGTCTATATAAAGTTTCATTTTTTTTTTTTTAAGAAAATGACTGATGGTTTCTCTAGATACCAGACCACTCATTTAAAGCTCTTTGAAGCGGCACTGAAACTAATTTTGACCTTCAACTGTTTAATAATAATTTATTTTCAACTGAAGAAAGAAGGACATGGACATCTTGGATGACGTGGGGGTGAGTAAATTATCAGGAAATTTTAATTCAGAAGTGAACTAATCCTTTAAAGTCTTGTAGTCTTGCTGTTTTTTTGTTTTTTGTTTTGTTTTGTTTTTTTGGTTGTTTTTTGTTTTGTTTTAACAGTTAAGTTTTAGGCAAAAAGTGTTGAAATGCAAGCGTTACTGAACATGTACTGAGTAAAATATTACTGAAAATTGATTAGTAATGCCTTACACTACTGCGTTATAGCAAAAAGTAATATGTTTTGTAACGCGTTACTCCCAACACTCTGTGTGTGTGAGATTGTAGTAAATTGTAAACCTATTGTCTGATCCAGACTCCGGAGCAGAAGGTGGCGGTAATGCACCAATAAGCTTGATGCCAACAATCAAAACAAGAAAGAAGAAACTGAGTAGTCTGCTTTTGTTGTCACGGAGAAAAAGGCTACTCTATTAATTACTTATTGGCCTAAATAACATCTGGATGCATTCATATGTGGAAAAGGGTCTCCTGCATGACAGGTATGCAGCGCTGTGATTTTAATTCAATCATGTTGCAAAACGGACCAACTGGAGTGTACTGTGAAAAAGTTGGTCTGAGGTTGGATATTTTACAGATATTAAAAAATGTCAATAGATTCTTAAGTGAATAATTATAATTGTGAAAAAACCTTATTTGAAAGTACTAGAATATAGAACTGAACACACATCGCGGTTTGTTTAATCCTCAATGTTTTGCAACGCAAAAATACTCTATAGCGTTTAGGCCAGTTAGGGACCGTCTACAAAGTACATGTGGGGGAAACCAGACTGTTCTCTACATTAGACACATTCAAAACTAACTGCTCTTTTGTTTTATTTGGGAAACACTGTCATTTAAATGCCACACTGATTTACCAAATACTTTCGCTCAGTTATCATGTATGAAAACACTTCCACATAATTTGTTAACTTAATTTAACTATGTTTTGAGAAAGAAATATTTTTTAGCACTTGCATTTCAGTTTATACTGTAAATATACCTAATTTGATCATTTATCAAAACTCAATGTTTTGAAGCGTTTTTTAAAATATTTTATAGGGTAGTGATTATTTTTTCATAATTGTATAATCATAATAATTTTACAGTTGTAAAAATAGATTTGCCGGTGTGGTGTTTTGCATGTTGTGTGCATGTTTTGTGGATTTGTTTGTAGAAATGGAGCCATAGTTTCAGAAACTGTAAGCAATTAAAAAAATACAACAACTGTAAATAACATCATCTCTGATTCATAGAGTGTGTCTTTCTATAAAACATTTGATATTGGTTTTGTCATGTTACAGATTCCTAAAAAACAAATCAAATCAGCTTTATTTCTTACTGTCAAAGCAGCTTCACAGTAATGGCGAGAATAATAATGTTAATATCAAAGTTATTCAGTTTCAATATTAATTCCATTTAGCTCAGTAAGTGTCAATACCTGTTTCCATCACCCTGTTTTCATGCACATTTTGATGTATCGCATCAGAAATGAGTGATGGAAACACCAAATTTTGAGACAGAAAACGGCATGAATTTTAAATGAATTTGTTCAAAGCTCCACCAGTCAGAGGTGGAGCTAGTGGCACACAGATCCCTCCTCCTCAGCCACTTGGAGTGCTTGGGGCTCGGCAGACGACACAGTACAGAGTGTAGTGTCTAAGGGAAACGAGGTTACATTAGTAACCGAGTACGTTATGTTAGCATGTAAGCATGTATTTGTGTGCATGTTTCTAAAAATTTTATCCATAGCATACGCTTCTCTACATTTTCTTATTTTATAATATAGAATAGGACAAAAACCTTAACAAGTCCTATCTGCATACCTTATGTCATTTTTACATGTGCCCCAGCTAATTTTTATTTTCATATTTTTGAATAACTTCAGTATAAAGCAGTTTATAATGACCAAAACATACAGGATTATATATTCAGGGTGATATATCAGTAGACATGATTAACTGGTAGAAATTTGTCAACCAGTAGAGAATTCGGACTGTGGTCTCTATCGCGGTTATGCTCACGTGATGCTGCTATTCTGTATGGTCACAAAGCTTTACATTTACATGCGTTTTAAGCATTGCGGTGGTTTAAAAACAAGTGATTTTAAACCATTGAAGTGCAATAAGCAGCGAAAGATAACTCATTAACACTGCTTATAAAGCGCTTGAGTACTGAACTGAGTTCTTTTTGTCACCTAATTGGGCTTCAACGGCTAAATACACATACTTACATGTAGGGCTAGGCTGATAAACCATATCCTATCAAATCACATTAAAATTGATGTAGATAGCAATGATAAGCAATGATAGATCAGGACATCAATGTGTCGTCACGAGCCGCAGGGTTTAATTTGGATTTGTCTAAGCAAGTTTTATTTACTCTTATAAAAGAAGTTCCCATTGACCCACATTATAAGACTGACAGACGGCAACGGTTGGAATTAAAGATCATAATTTGTGTTCTACTGAAGAAACAAAGTCACCTACATCTTGGATGCGCTGGGGGTAAGCAGATAAATGTCAAATTTTCATTTTTGGGTGAACTATCCCTTTAATTCCTAGCAGTGCACTTCAAAGACCTGAACGAACCATGAATCATTAATTTAAATGCACCAGTTCAGTTTTAATCTGGAGGTACTTGCTTGCGTTGACTTTAAATGTGAATTTTCCTCGTCGGCGTGCAGAGAACGGTTTTCCAAGTTGATGATTTGTCGCAGGGTCTTAAAAGTCCATGTGGAACAATGAAAGGAAGTCTCTTTGTCGCTGGAGTTATAGGTGAAGCTGCAAAAGTCGTTGGTTGAACTTTGCGGCAAAACTTAGAACACGAGACTTTCAGCGGAAAAGAAATTAAGTAAAAGAAAAGAAAAGTGAGTGAAGGTTGGATGGCTTGAATGAGCTGCTTGTCTGTTCTTCTTGTTACTCCATAGTTCTTGGTACTTGTCTTTGTCTTGGTTCTTTCTTCTTAACCTATTCTTCTCTTTCAATATGACTATTTAAAGGGATAGTTCACCCAAAAATGAAAATTTTATGTTTATCTGCTTACCCCCAGAGCATCCAAGATGTAGGTGTCTTTGTTTCTTCAGTAGAACACAAATGATGATTTTTAACTCCAACCGCTGCCGTCTGTCAGTGGTATAATGCAAGTCAGCGGGAACTTGGACTATAAGAGTAAATAAAACACGACAGACAAATCCAAATTAAACCCTGCGGCTCGTGACGACACATTGATGTCCTAAGACATGAAACGATCGGTTTGTGTGAGAAACCAAACAGTATTTATATCATTTTTTACCTCTAATACACCACTATGTCCAACTGCATTCATCACTTGATTTGTGAGGTCTGATCGCGCTCTGACAACGGAAGTGATGTCTAGCACTCATTGAAGTATATGCGCGAGACATCACTGCCATTGTCAGAGCGCGATCAGACCTCACGAATCGTAAAAAGTAATCAGCATTGGTTTTCTCTGCAGACGAGCTGGAGCCAAAACCTCGATTCTGAATTATAATTATGTTTTGAAAGAATCATCTGAATGATTCATTTGTCTGATTCGTCCATGGTTCCCACACTCCATTTCCTGTTCCCAATTCGGTTTCTCTCTATCACTTCTCATTTTATCCATGTGTGTGTATGGTATGTGTTTGTTAGTTTAGTTATGTGTTTGTGATTTAATTAATAAAACTTGTGCACAATACATATTTGGTTCTGACTCCCCTTAAATTATCTATCTTGTTATCAATGCTATTAATACTAAGAGAGGATTATTTTTCTGTGGCCATTAAAAATACATTTGCTTAGTATTAATTAATAATCAATACTAAATGTTCACGGGATGAACTGATTGATTAATTGTGCTGTTAATGTAGCTACATCAAGTTAATTCGATTAACTGTTTCAAATATTCATAATTAATCATAATGAATAATGAATATTTCCCCTTTTAGCTAATATCACTACACATTAGGGCTGCACGATTAATCGCATGCTTTTGTCATGCGTGTCTCGTCAGTAAAGCCGGTTCTGTGATTAGCGGTAAATGTCCATCACCTGCTTTCAAATGGAGTGGCACTTAATATACAGAGCCGTAGTTCGCGGACAAGCTACGCAATATCGCGTTCGTAATCGAAAGCGATTCATCTGCGATTATGAACACGATATTGCGTAGCTTGTCCGCGAACTACGGCTCTGTATATTAAGTGCCGCTCCATTTGAAAGCAGGTGATGGACATTTACCGCTAATCACAGAACCGGCTTTACTGATGAGACACACATGACAATCTCGTGCAATTAATTGTGCAGCCCTACTACACATCAAAATGCTCTATATTTTAACTTTTAATTAAAGGCACCATACGTTTGCTGAACAGTGCTCCTATTATGCTTTTTTTTCATACAGTGTGTAATATAGTGGTTTGTGAAAGTAAAAAAGGGCTGCAAAGTGCAGAACAAATAATGGTATTGCCTCCAAAAAGAAGGAATTGATTCAGAATTACCGAAACGAGATGTCAGCAATTCAAGGTAATGGGCGTTTGGTTTCCGATGTGCACTGAGGTGGACTAATCACAACAGACTGGGCCATCTGACCAATCAGAGCAGAGCTGGATCATAGAAAAGAGGGGCTTAAAGAGGCAGAAACTTCAAACAAACTGTTTTCAGACTCTTTGAGAAATTAGGTGATTAAAGTATTAAACCTATTGCAGGAGACTCCCAAACAAAACGAAGAACATTTAAATTGGTGTTATGGGGCACTTTAAATTAAATCGGTATAAATTCAGTATTGTCTTTGGTTTTTCCAGCTGTGGTCCTGTGGGCGTCAGTATCGCACAGTGATCACAGTTCATACCTGCAGTGAAGCTCCTCCCACAACAATTCACCAATAAATACTGGAAATATTCACATCATCCTACAAGAGAAGGACAAACTCCAGGTGTAGCAGCTGAAATCTGTGTGACTGTTAAAGATGGAGTTTATTAAAGAGGAGATTGAAGACACGAGTATTTCAGAGCCATCCAGAATAAAACATGAAGATACTGAGGAACAAATAGGTTGGTGTCCATTCTTGATTCTTCATTGTTGACTGCTGAGAAACATTAAAGTCCCCCTGTGGTGAAAATCAAGTTTTTAATGTTGTTTATATGTCTATGTGGTGTTTTTATTATGCCTTAAGACAAACCATGTGCAAATTCAATTTCAAAGTCAACACCATTGCTGAGTATTTTCTCCTTAAAACTGCAGTGAACCAACACAATTTAAAATCACCCTTGTTCTCTACATCTCAAACATGTTGTAACCAATCAATGTGCAGGCAGGCTTTAGCATAACATTTAATGATGCTGTGGGTCTCTAGAAGCCAGGTTATCCTGGTATATTTTTCCGTTGTATGAAAAATTGGGTACATTTAGCAATATAGCAGGTGAATTGTGTATATGATAAAATTTACTATGTTATGATGAACTATGTCTTTCTCCACTGACATCCTGAGTTACTCAAAGCATTTCTAAGGATGCTGATTACTAGAAGGCAGCTGTCTGACTATGAGATGGTGAATGGGAACATGGTTTATGTAACATTGGCAACATATTATTAGATATTTGATAACGTAGTCAAGCCAAAGGCTAATCATATCAATTACTGTTATGTGTCGGAAATAGAGAGCAATACTGAATCAGTTTCCAGTTCAAACATATATGGCTCAATTAAGCCAGTATTTTGACTGGTCATTGTGTAGCATTTACTACAGTAAAGTTGACCATGTGGATCAGGTATTCCTAGCTCGTGTGATTTAGTGGAGGCAGGGACCAATTTTCACAAGGAAAATTTTTTAAATATGTAATCTTGGTGATCAAAGAATGAGTTTTAAGGGATACAATTATTGACTACAAGGGGACTTTAAGATAGCAAAGCTTCAGTTCTCCAGAATTGGTGGCTGTGAACTAATGAGCAAAATAGAGACAATAAGTTAAACAAAAAAATGCATCTAAATGATTATAATCTTGAATAGCTGTTATCATCCACATTTTAATTTACAAGAAAATTATGCAACTAACACATCTGATCTGATAAGATCTGATACTTGATACTCTTGCTTTCTTCTGTTAAATCAGAGTTTTAACCACATAATATTTTCATTTTAGACTGGATGGAGATGAAACCGCAAAAACATGAACTGAATGAAGAAGAGGAGGAAAAGCAGAGCATCAAAACCCAAAGAACAAAAGATAAGCCGCACACCTGCTCTCAGTGTGGAAAGAGTTTCAATCGCAAAGGAAACCTAAAGACACACATGAGAGTTCACACTGGAGAAAAACCGTTTACATGCACTCAGTGTGGAAAGAGTTTTTATCAAGCATCAAGTCTCAGTAATCATCTGCAGGTTCACTCTGGAGAAAAGCAGTGCAATCAGTGTGGTAAAGATTTTCATTCATCATCACACCTAAAACAACACCTAAAAGTTCATTCAGATGAGAGGCCTTCTGTGTGTTCTTTCTGTGGAAAGAGTTTTTCAGGGCTTTATAGTTTTAAACAGCACCAGAAAACACATAATGAAGTAAGAGATCATGTGTGCTGTGAGTGTGGGAAGAGCTTTACTAGAGCTGACTGTCTGAAACTGCACCAAAGAATTCATTCTGGAGAAAAACCTTACAAGTGCTCATATTGTGACAAGAGTTTCACTGATTCAGGATCCCTGAAATCACATGAGCGAGTTCATACTGGAGAGAAGCCGTACCACTGTACTCAGTGTGGAAAAAGTTTTACTCATGCATCAGCCCTCAGAATTCATCAGCGCATTCACTCTGGAGAAAAGCCATTTAACTGTGATCAGTGTGATAAAAAGTTTATTTCATCATCACATTTAAAAAAACACCTAAACATTCATTTAGATGAGAGGCCTTATGTGTGTTCTCTCTGTGGAAAGGGTTTTTCATGGCTGAACAATTTTCAACAGCACCAGAAAACACATAATGAAGTGAAAGATCATGTGTGTTGTTATTGTGGGAAGAGCTTTAATAGAGCTGGCAATCTGAAACAGCACCAAAGAATTCATACTGGAGAAAAACCTTACAATTGCTCATATTGTGACAAGAGTTTCAATCATTCTGGATCCCTGAAATCACATGAGCGACTTCATACTAGCGAGAAGCCGTACCACTGTACTTAGTGCACTTGAGTAAAAACAAGTAAGCAGCATTTGTTTTCATGTTAAATACAATCAAGTAAATAGTGTGAGATAAAATTTGAAGTTTGTCCTAAAAGCACAATATCTTTTTGCCCTATTGGTAAACAAGTGCTTGGGAAAACTTTTAAGATTTGAAATTTAAAGCTTCACCAGTCCACAACTCTATAGTCATTGTTGTAGTTTATTTCCATTAGGATGGAATGTGTGTAAATATGTCTTTCGTGAATTGGATAAATTCACGTCATGTACTTATTTATTAAGTGTAATAAATTATATTCTGATAGTACTTGTAAATTGAGAAATAAAACAGAAACGACATCTTATCTGGTGCATGTTTGTTTCGAATTACTCACCCTCATGTCATTCCAAACCCATAAGACTTTCATCTTCGGAACACAAATTAAGGTTATTTTGATGAAATCTGAGAGATGTCTGTCCCTCCATAGATAGCTGTGCAACTGAAACTTTGAAGCTTTAAAAAGTTCATAAAGAGATAAAACTGCTTTAGTGAGACTTGATGACTGCAGTGACCAAACATCACGTTCTTAATAAACAATCCTGTTGAAGATAAACTGAGTCTCCGAATGCCTGTTGTATAAAGCTAGTTGAACAAACTTTGAGTTACAGATTAGGTTAAGAGTTGACAAATACATATAAATCCAACCTGGTTTAGATCAGGTTCAACAGTCTCACAATGCTCTGTATAAACATTCTCTGTCAACTTAGTTTTAATACAGAGTTTGGGCTTAGTTCACCCCAGAATGAAAGTTCTGCCCTCAAGTTCATTCAGATGAGAGGCCTTGTGTGTGTTGGAAAGTTTATCATGGCTGCGTCAAATTAAAGGGTTATTTCACCACCCCAAAAAATAAATTCTATCATTAATTACTCACCCTTATGTCCTTCCAAACCCGTGAGACCTTTATTCAATCATTCAATCCCAAATTAAAATATTTTTGATGAAATCTGAGAGCTCTCTGACTCATCCATAGACAGTAATTTAACCACCACTTTCAAGGTCCAGAAAGGTACTAAAGATGTAGCTAAAATAGTCCACATGACTACAGTGGTTCAACCTTAATGTTATGAAGCGATGAGAATAATTTTTCTGTGCAAAAACAAAACAAAATTAATTACTTTTTTAAATAATTTTTCCTCTTCCCTGTCAGTCTAGTATGCAGTTGATGCAGTGAACACAGTTCAGCGCTTCCGTGTTATAGTCCGATCTCAGACTCTTTATTGGTTGGCTCCTGCGTCAACTTCACACATATGCATCACATGAACAGCATCAGCCAATACTGAGCTGGCAATCTGATCTAGAACCTGGAAGCGCTAAAGGTAAACTACATAAGAGAATACATACAAAAAGTATTCTTGTCACGTCATAAATAAGGTTCATTTTAAAAATGTCTTTAGTACCTTTCTGGACCTTGAAAGTGGTGGTGAAATTGCTGTTTATGGATGCGTCAGAGAGCTCTCAGATTTCATCAAAAATATCTTAATTTATGTGCATTCTAGCGCATATAGGGATTAAGGGAATTTAGATGGCAGATAAGCAAAGATGGCATTATTGAAAGATACATATTGAAACATAGAAATGCAAATTAGCAAAGCAGAAGTTAAAAGCATAATATGGGAGAAAATAAAGAAAGGTGGGACAGAGAGGAGAAAGGGAGACAGACAAGAAATTTTAAAGGAGATAGGGTGGGAAGTGGGAAGAAATATTGATGACGAGGTTAAAGGTGCCATCAAACGTTTTTTTACAAGATGTAATATAAGTCTAAGGTATCCCCTGAATGTGTCTGTGAAGTTTCAGCTCAAAATACCCCATAGATTTTTTTTTATTCTATTTTGGGGCATCATTAAATATGAGCCGATTCATGCTGCGGCCCCTTTAAATCTGGCGCTCCCCCGCCCACGGAGCTCGCACTTGCCTTTAACAGCATAAACAAAGTTCACACAGCTAATATAACCCTCAAAATTGATCTTTACAAAGTGTTTGTCATGCATGCTGCATGCATACATCGGATTATGCAAGTATTGTATTTATTTGGATGTTTACATTTGATTCTGAATGAGTTTGAGGCTGTGCTCCGTGGCTAACGGCTAATGCTACACTGTTGGAGAGATTTATAAAGAATGAAGTTGTGTTTATGAATTATACAGACTGCAAGTGTTTAATAATGAAACTAACGACGGCTCTTGTCTCCGTGAATACAGTAAGAAATGATGGTAACTTTAACCACTTTTAACAGTACATTAGCAACATGCTAACGAAACATTTAGAAAGACAATTTACAAATATCACTAAAAATATCATGTAATCATGGATCATGTCAGTTATTATTGCTCCATCTGCCATTTTTTGCTATTGTTCTTGCTTGCTTACCTAGTCTGATGATTCAGCTGTACACATCCAGACGTTAATACTGGCTGCCCTTGTCTAATGCTTTGAACATGAGCTGGCATATGCAAATATTGGGGGCGTACATATTAATGATCCCGACTGTTACGTAACAGTCAGTGTTATGTTAAGATTCGCCTGTTCTTCTGAGGTCTTTTAAACAAATGAGATTTATATAAGAAGGAGGAAACAATGGAGTTTGAGACTCACTGTATGTCATTTCCATGTACTGAACTCTTTTTATTCAACTATGCCGAGGTAAATTCAATTTTTAATTCTAGGGCACCTTCAAGGTTGGGACATTGTACACTAAATAAAACCCTTAAGATGACAGGAAAACATCAGACAGGATTGTGTGAGGGATGTTAAGAAGAGGAATCAGTAAAGCATATAATTATGACTTGTAGGATAGAGAGAGGTGATGAGGAAACTGAGGGAGATAGGGATGCAGATGGGGCACAGCACAGATCAGAGTGGCCTACTGATTAGAATCGGGTTTTCAATAGGAATTGAAGTATAATTAGTGGGATGGAAGGGAGGTATCATTATAATATTATTAGTGTATAGCAGAACAGAGTTAGTTATTTTGGAGAATTAAATATAGTTTAAGGAGGTGGGGGAAGTTTCTGTGTGTGAGTGAGAGAGTCTGTAGTAGACTGTAAAACTATTATCTGATCCAGACTCCAGAGCAGAAGGTGGCGGTGATGCACCAATAAGCTGGATGCCAACAGTCATCAAAAGAAACTGAGTAGCCTGCTTTTGTTATCACAGAGAAAAAGACTACTCCATATAAGCCTAAATAACATCTGGATGCATTCATATATGGTAAAAGGTCTCCTGCATGACAGGTATGTAGCGCTGTGATTTTAATTCAATCATGTTGCAAAACGGACCAACTGGAGTGTACTGTGAAAAAGTTGGTCTGAGGTTGGATATTCTACAGATATTAAAAAATTGTCAATAGATACTTAAGTTAATAATTATAATTGTGAAAAAACCTTATTTGAAAGCATTAGAATGTAGAACTGAACACACATCGCGGTTTGTTTTAATCCTCAATGTGTTGCAACGCAAATACTCTATAGCAGTGACGAGCTAGCGCTTAGGCCAGTTAGGGACCGTCTACAAAGTACATGTGGGAGGAAAAACGTGTGTGTGTGTGGAAATCAAAACTCCTTGTTTTGATAAGCATTTTTAAAAATATTTTATAGGGTAACAATTATTTTGTCTTAATTATGAAGTCCTAATAACTTTATAGTTTTAAAAATAGTTTTGAATTAAGTGTTTGCTTTTACAAGCACTGCAGTGTTTTGCATGTTGTGTGCATGTTTTGTGGATTTGTTTGTAGAAATGAAGCCATAGTTTCAGAAATTGTAAGCAATTAAAAAAACAACAACTGTAAGTAACATCATATCTTACTGATTCATAGAGTGCGTCTTTCTATAAAACATTTGATATTGGTTTTGTCTTGTTACAGATTCCTAGAAACCAAATCAAATCACCTTTATTTCTTACTGTCAAAGCAGCTTCCCAGTAATAGCGAGAATAATAATGTTAATATCAAAGTTCTTCAGTTATGAATTCAGCTGTAGAGCAGCTCTAAAAAGACAATAGTCAATTTAGTTCAGTAAGTGTCAATACCTATGTTTCCATCACCCTGTTTTCATGCGCATTTTGAAGTAGCGCATCAGAAACGAGTGATGGAAACACCAAATTTTGAGATAGAAAATGGCATGATCTTGACAGGAGGAGGAAAAAATTAGTGACAACGAAAGTAAAAGTGTGATATTCTCGATTAAAAAGGTGGCATGAATTCATTTCCGAGTAGATGCGTTTACTCTCTGATCTTTCTCAATCACGTGACCTCTAAACAGCCCTATGAGATCCAGTGTTTTTTATACATTTGATTATGCAATTTATGTAGTATTTATTATTTATAGGGGTGTGACGAGATCTCGTGCCACATCAAGCACGTCATTAGTGTCAGACAAACTACAGGATTGTCACTTGATATGATAATCATTTATGTGTGTTTTTAATGTTTTACCTTTCAGGTTAAAGTACATGAGTAAAGCATAACAGCTACAGAAACCATACCTGCAAAATTGTCTCTCTTTTGACATTGAAATAGGCCATTCACAATTTCACGTGAACACTGTAGCTCTGAGAAGTTTTTATTTGAATGATTATATGAAGGGAAATGACTGTTTTCATAGTTTCGAATGCATCTTTTTATCTTTCCTCAGTATGATGCCTAATAGAGTAGTGTTGATAAGCACAGTGCTGCTTGAGTTCAGGAGTAACCGCTGTATTTCTGCTCTTCTATAAGTGCCACCTTCTGTCAAAGAGTGAATTTGTAATTGCATTCAGCCTGCTGTTTTGTACATATAACAGTACATACATAGTTTATTAGTCTCAAATGTGAGGTTTAACATTATATGAAAGTTTTTGTTTAGTCAAAACTGGTATTATTTGAACTGTAAAGTTGTCTAAATCATATTTGTATCATCATTTTACAGTTTATGTTACCATACATCAGCATTATTTCAAAGCAACTTTAAAAGTTGTAACTTATTTTTAATTTTTCCAGATGTGGTCCTGTGGGCGTCAGTATCACACAGTGATCACAGTTCACACCTGCAGTGAAGCTCCTCCCACAACAATTCACCAATAAATACTGGGAATATTCACATCATCCTACAAGAGAAAGACAAACTCCAGGTGTAGCAGCTGAAATCTGTGTGACTGTTAAAGATGGAGTTTATTAAAGAGGAGATTGAAGACATGAGTATTTCAGAACCATCCAGAATAAAACATGAAGATACTGAGGAAAAAATAGGTTTGTGTCCATTCCTGATTCTTCATTGTTGACTGCCTAAAAACAAGGAAACAAAGCTCAAGTTCGACAGATTTGGTTTCAGATTTTTCAAATAATCATAAATGATACGGAAAATGCATCTAAATGATCATAATCTTAAATACCTGCTGTCATCCACATTTTAAATGGATTAACAAAAGGATGAGCACATCAAAGATCTGATTCTTGATACTTTGTTGCTTTAATCTGTTGAACCAGAGTTCATTTGAACTTATTTCAACCACACATTTTTTTCTTTTTAGACTGGATGGAGATTAAACTGGAGAAACATGAACTGAATAAAGCAGAGGTGGATAAGCATATCATCAAAACTCAAAAAACAAAAGATAAGCCACACACCTGCTCTCATTGTGGAAAGACTTTCAGTCGCAAAGGAAACCTCAAGACACACATGAGAATTCACACTGGAGAAAAACCGTTTACATGCACTCAGTGTGGAAAGACTTTTGCTTCTCAGTTAGGCCACAAATTTCATCTGCTCCGTCACTCTGGAGAAAAACCATTTAACTGTAATCAGTGTGGTAAAGATTTTATTTCAGTATCAAATCTAAAACAACACCTAAAAGTTCATTCAGGTGAGAAGCCTTATGTGTGTTCTTTCTGTGGAAAGAGTTTTTCGAGGCTGGAACATTGTAAACATCACCAGAAAACACATGATGAAGTGAGAGATCATGTGTGTTGTGACTGTGGGAAGAGCTTTACAACAGCCGAGCATCTGAAACAGCACCGAAGAATTCATACTGGAGAAAGACCTTACAAGTGCACATATTGTGACAAGAGTTTCACTCAGTCTCCACACCTGAAATCACACGAGCGACTTCATACTGGAGAGAAGCCGTACCACTGTACTCAGTGTGAGAAGAGTTTCAAAGATTCAACAGGTTTCAGAATTCATCTGCTCCGTCACTCTGGAGAAAAACCACATACCTGTGATCATTGTGGTAAAGATTTTATTTTATCATCAGATCTAAAACAACACCTGAAAGTTCATTCAGGTGAGAAGCCTTATGTGTGTTCTCTCTGTGGAAAGGGTTTTTCATGGCTGAAAAGTTTTAAACTGCACCAGAAAACACATGAAGTGGGAGATAGTCTCCTGGTTTCACAGACAAGGTTTAAGCTTGTTCCAGACTAAAAAATCCAAAATATCTTAAAATATGTCAGTGCCATTGTTTTTTGTTTTGTTTTGTTTTTTCTCAAGATGCACAGCAGTAATGTATTTTCTAGTATGTTCACAAAACCTACTTAAAGCATTATTTCATAATCATTATGCACATGTTTGTTGAAACATGGAAGCCACAGAGAATACTTTTTACTTTCAACAATGTACAATGTAATACAATTATAATTAAATGATTGATTGTCTCTTAATTTATTAAAATGCTCAGTTGGCATACTGTTGTTCACATTCTGTATAGTAAGAAGTATTAGATTTTGAACGCAGGGTTTGTTATGCCTAGAAAGACCTCGATAAGCTGGTTCAGGTGTGTTTAACTGGGGTTGGAGCTGAACTCTGCAGGACAGTGGGTCTCGAGGAGCAAGATTTAACATCAATGATCTAGATTAATTTTGTGAGTTTGGTAAAAAGATTTTAAAAAATCAATCGGAAAAAGAATAAGAATTCTCTGTGTGAAGACCAGAATGTCATTGGAAATTTTTGCGTTAAATTCTATAGGGATTTATATACATCTAAATTTTTTAAACAACATGATCATGTTTTTTTTTTTTTTCAATCACTACCTTCAATAAATTAAGTATTACTGATCAAGCTTTTTGCAATGATTCCATGACCTTAAAAGAAACTGATGAAGCAATTAAATGTTTAAAAACAAATAAATCCCCTGGTTCTGAGAGCTCTGTCAATTATTTAGTAAAAACAGCTCCCTTCTTGTTAAATATTAATAAGAACAGCACAGATAAATCCTTTCTTCCACCTACTTTATTTCAAGGACTAATTAATTTAATACATTTATTTTCTTTGTAAATTTTATATCCACAAATGCAAGATCACCAACAACAAGCTATTTTTAAAAATAATTTAAAAAATATCTCAAATCTATTATCTTCAGTAAATAAAAAGCAAGTTAATTTAAATTTGTAATGGCTTAAATTTGCATAATTTAACTGATTTATAAATCCCTTTCCTTTTGCTAACCCCCAATTTATATATATATTAGGGTGACCATATTTTGATTACCGAAAACCAGGACTATATCCAGCAATGACATACTCAAATGATACTCAAAGTTTACTCAAAGATGCCTTATAATTTCAATGCATTTAAAGTTACATTTACATATTACAAAATACTATCTATAACCAAAGACACAAATTCAGATAGGCTTATCAGAGGTTACTCAACATGTTTTATGACAAGTTTCAAAAATAACGAATGAAATAATGATAGAAATAATGTCTCTTCTGTATTAGAAAAATAATAAATAACTAAAAAAATACCTCTGCTATATTAGCAAATTCAAATTTAACAAAAATAGCTCTCACAAACTTACAAAAACTAACAAAAAATATCTATATCTTTAGTTTTCTTCTTCATCCTCGTTTTCCTCTTCATCTTGTTTTTCTTCTTCACCCTCCTTGTTTGCCCATCTATATTTTGCTGTAGAGCTGATCTTTCCCAGCAGTTTTTTGTTACTTAGCATGAAAGTTATAAAGAAATTTATATAGGCCTATCAGCTGTTACATCGCAAGGTACAAAGGAAGAGCACAACAAGCTGAACTCATTGTAGACGATAGCTGAAGGTTGCTCTGCTGTTACACAAAGTATCTGTCATTCAGTTACAGACTACTGCACAAATCGTGCATGCTAATGGCGACGCTGAGAATATAGTTACCTTTATGGAATAATACACTAATGTCTTGAGATACAATCTGAACTAATATTCTCAGTTGCACGTGCATTATTAATATATGAATATTAACTTATTAATATTCATGTATGCTCCGCCTTCGGAAACTGAAAATCTCAGAAACCGAAAATCTCGTAACACCGGTCAATTTAATGGCCCAATGAAAAACAATGAAAACCAGGACATATTCGTCACTTTATAAAAAACAACCAGGACGGCCAGGCCAGGACAGGACGTGAAAACAGGACATGTCCTGGGAAAACAGGACGTTTGGTCACCCTAGGTCACGTTGACACGTTTGTGGTTAGATATTGGACGCCTGCCAAGTACTGCAGAAGTGATGTTTTTCAGAATTAGTTGCTCATTTGAATCCAATCAAAATATGTCTGTTATTATTTCTGCTGACATTTGATAGTGTAAGATTTGCAAAATTCCCTAAGGGGGTCAAAACAACTCTTATATCTATTTTTGGCATCTGACCAGTTTATGATATAATGGGTTAAACCATTTAACTTTTTCTTATTAGAACAAAAACATCAGTTTGATGGGGTTGGGAATTTCCCTATATGGGTTGATAATTTAGCTTTTCCCTCCTTTGCTCTCCTTGGCTTCTGCTCCTTCTCTCTTATCTGCAAATGTTTTAATGACCTATTCTTTTTGATCTTCATCTATTAGATACAATACTCTGGATTTTACAATACTCTAAATTTATTATTAACTATTGACTACTTCTTTATGATTGTTATTTTACCTTTTGGTTTTATTACATATTTTCATTATCGATTAAAGTTTGCATGTGAGGCTAAATTTAATTGTAATGAATAAATAATTTTTTTCTTCAGCGTCATCACAGCCTGGATTTCTCAAGTTTTCGCATCACAATTACAAACCAATTACTTGGGTTTTGTTTAACTCTGAAACATGAAATGTGGAGTTATCTGCTTTTGCCAAAAAACGACTGTTGGAGTTATCTGCTTTTAAAACAAACTTTTAATATATACAAAAACATACTTTCAATGAACTTTAATTTTTTAATTTACCTGTATTTTTTTGTTATTATTACTTAATCGAAACAACCCAACTGCAGTTTGATTGATATTACTTGGAATGCACAATAAAACTATATATATATATATATATATATATATATATTATATATAAAAAAAATTTAACAATGTCTGCATTGTTCATACATTTTGTGTTTTATAAATATGTAAACTGTATTTATTTATTTTTTTGCATCATTAAAAAAACAATCTAACTGGCATTCCCAGATGAAAGTGTTTCTTCACTAAACGATACCTCTAAATACGTTTTGCATACTAAATACTATTTAAGACCCATTCGCATAAGTAAATAGAGACATTTCTAGTCACAGTTATGTTTTCAGATGGGCTATGTGAACTATACCCGCTTCTAGTCGAATCTGCTGTTGTGTGACGTGAAGCTGAATTTACTCATCTCCATCTCCCACACCAGAGCCCCGCCCCGACGCGTCTTGTTGATAATGTTTAGTGCTAACAGCTAATAACTAGTCTGCTGCTATTTGTTGTCATGTAGAGAAAATCTACTTCAGAAATTATGAAATCACATCTGGATGTATTGATGTGTGGTAAAAGCTCTCCTGCATGTCAGGTATGTATCGCTGTGATTTTAATTGAATCAAGATGCAAAACGGACCAACTGGAGTTTTTGTTCAATAACGAAAACGGCTAGTCTGATTTTAGAAGTAAAGTAAAAGATTGGAGAGTGAAGAACAATGAAATTCAGTCAAAAAAAAGTGAAGGCTGATTTTATAGATTAAGTTATTACTGGTACTAACATGTACATTACGTAACGGATTGTGCCCTCTGTGTCGATGCAGGTTTACTCGTGTCATTAATGTAATTGTTCACAAGGTGGGAGTGTTTAGCAAAAGATCCGTGATGGTGATATTCTGATAAATAGTATTTTTAAAATTATGGCAAGTGTTCGTTTCGGAATGAAAGCTAACACAATTTAACCCGCAGCATGCACATCTCAACATTATCCTACTTTATGATATAGAATAGGACAAAAAGCTACATATTAGAATAACTTATTTATAAAGCAGTATTTAATGACTCAAACATACAGGACCTTTATTATAGAATTCAGACAAAGTGGCAGATGACAACAGTTTCCTAGGTAGAATTGGTTAATAAAATATTTAAGGTGAGGCTTAGCATATGTGCATTTGCATGCAGATTTCAGATAAAGTAACTTTGACTAGTAAGAATTACTAAGAGCCATATTAAAAGAGGTCATTATTGTGATTAGTGCAGATCTGAAGAGTTTTTATTTGAATGCATGTCTGAAGGGAAATTACTTTATTCAGAAAAGTTTTGATGGCATCTTCTTCTCACTTTCCTAAGTTTGATGCCTGATAAAGTAGTGTTTATAATTGCAGCGCCCAGGTGAAAAAAAAAAAATAAATAAAATTTAGCATATAAGAGTGAATCCCAACATAACACAGACTGTTACGTAACGGTTGGGATCATTATTATTTACGCCCCTAAAATTTGCATACCAGCCCATGTTCTAGGCAGGCAAGGCACAGCCGAATCATCAGAAGTTCTGCAGGTATTGTGAAGCAAGCAAGCATGCATTAATTATAAATATAACTATAATAATTAGAAAATAATATTTAAAACTTGTATGACAAAATGTGGGGTTATCTGTTAACATGCAAGCAGTATGTCTATAAATCATTAGAAAGGTCTGAGGATTTATTATCGAATATTATATTATTATAAAAATCTGTCTCAATTTCTTTATTTTTGAATGCAAAATCAAAACTGGAGTCCATGTATTTAATTTAATGAACTACATGCCTCTTATGCATCCACTGTGGAAAAAAATATTGATTATATGTTACCCATAAATGTTTATTTGCACTACCGTTTACTTGAACTACTGTCATTATGACTTATTTGCACTACCGTTTCTGATTACCATCTCCTCATGTAATGTATATGCCATTTTATCTGTATTTTTGTTTTATTTACGTTCAAGAAATATTATTTAGAATGTCTAATTCATAAATGTTTATTTGCTGTTCACTTGCACTACTGTCATTTTGACTTGTTTGCACTACCATTTCTGACTCTTTTACTGTCATGTTTCTGATTGTTATTGAAAACTAGTTCAGTAACAAAAATAAATGTTAGATTTTTTCCAAAGTATCTGTGCATAAGTTATAGCACCTGGCATATATTTGTACATAAGTGTTCTTGACCTCTTATTGAAATAGCTACGTGCCTAATTACTGTGTCGTTGTATTCATAGGTAACACTTTTTTATCAATTTGCAGGAACATTTCCTTTTTTGGGCAGAAAATATTAAAGCTGCAGTAGGTAACTTTTGTAAAAATGTATTTTTTACATATTTGTTAAACCTGTCATTATGTCCTGACAGTAGAATATGAGACAGATAATCTGTGAAAAAAATCAAGATCCTCTGGCTCCTCCCAGTGGTCCTATTGCCATTTGCAGAAATACACCGCTCCCGGTAAGAACCAACCAATCAGAGTCAGGAGGAGTGTCTTAGCAGTGTCAATCAAGCTCGCTGCGCGCTGATCACACTCCTATCATGCACAGCCATAGTGCACAGCGTGTACAGGCATTCAAATTCAAAATTACCAGTGTGTATGGAGTCAAATTAATGCCTTAAAGTTTTGCACAAAAATAAAGTTTTGCAAAACAAAAAAAAGAATTGAGCAATAAAAAAATGTTTTGCAAACAAAAATAAAGAATTGCAAAGGAAAAATAAAGTATTGAGCAGAAAAAAATAAGTTTTGCAAGCAAAAATAATAAATTGCAAAATAAAATAACGTAGTGCAAAAATAAAAATATAATCAATTACAAAAATCAATGACAGCTGTAATCCTATTTTATCTTTGCCACATATTTTTCATGCTCAAACCTACTAAATCATTTGCAACGCTCATTTTATTCTGCGTTTCAGTCAAGCGTGCGCTCACGATACCGGCTTTCGTTTGCGCTGCACTTTTCTGTGCGGTTCTCTTTATGGCACTGGTTTGACGTGGGGGTGGAGTCAAGAAACGGGGGCACGCCCCCGCGAAACACGTCATCGGCAGGAGACGCAGATCGCAACAGAACAGATCAAGCATAGAGACAGAGCGCATTTATTATAATCTGAAAACCATGCCCACCGGGGGAAAAACAATCCAACCGTCTCCATTGACTTTGTATTGCGTGAGGCTGCCTCCTTGTCTTTTCTGACTCATTACAAAAAACAGAACAATGCCTAAAAGCTGCTGTGTGACAAGGTGTACAGCTAACAAGCTAAAAAACCCAGAAATAAGTTTTTATAAGCTGTCGACCCCAAAAAACGAATGTTTAAGGACACAAAAGTGGATACAGGCAGTGAGACAGAGCACAACAGGTCATATTACTATAAGAAATGCATTGGAGGGGGTCGTAATTGGCAACAACATATGCTAAGCAAACCAACAAAAACAAACCATTCATTATTTTTAACCATGTCAAAGAATTATTTCACCTGTCGCTGATTACGTTCCCCTCCAATGCATTTCGCGGGGGCGTGCCCCCGTTTCTTGACTCCACCCCCACGTCAAACCAGTGCCATAAAGAGATCCGCACAGAAAAGTGCAGCGCAAAAGAAAACCAGTATCGTGAGCGCACGCTTGACTGAAACGCAGAATAAAATGAGCGTTGCAAATGATTTAGTAGGTTTGAGCATGAAAAATATGTGGCAAAGATAAATTAGGATTACAGCTGTCATTGATTTTTGTAATTGATTATATTTTTATTTTTGCACTACTTTATTTTATTTTGCAATTTATTATTTTTGTTTGCAAAACTTATTTTTTTCTGCTCAATACTTTATTTTTCCTTTGCAATTCTTTATTTTTGTTTGCAAAACTTTAAGGCATTAATTTGACTCCATAAGTGTGCAGCAGCTTTGCTTATGACGGACAAACAATCCAGTTTCGTACGTATAATACCCCATAAAGTGCGTATCATATGCACGCGAAAAACTGCTGGTTTAAAGCTCAAATTTGTGGTTAATTGAGAAGGAGCGCCTTTCTGAAAATTTGATCTGACGTTGTCGGAGTTTTGAGATCCAGGTGATCACCGGACTCTCAGCGCTCATGTGCCCAGCCGAGAGCAGCCTTACCTCGGCTAATCCTTCTGACGTTTGCCGCTGGCTCCGTTTTGGCTGAGGGCAACATGACGTTTCATAAATTTATATATGGCTATTTAACTTTTGTATCATACTAAAGCGCTGATTTTGTACGCTTGACTGAATTGTTTGCTTTATTTCTTATTGTATATTTTTATACCTTTTATAATGGCTATTACTGAACATTAAAACTGACATTTAACAAAAAGAGAAGGTTGTGTTTTATGTTAAAGCCTATTTCATTTCATTACAGTGAAGATAATCAGAGTATGCACAAATAGTATTACATTTAATATGTTTGAAATGTAAACGAAAAGAGGCAGGGTTGTTTAATATTTCGTTTTGTTATAAATATAAGCAGACATTGCAGATAATTAATCACGTTGCCTGAGGCTATTAGTATGTTTTTGTTTGTTTCTTTAAATAAAACGAAAAGAGGCAGAGTGGTTTAATAACAAATTTTGTTTTATTCTTGGCTAAAATATACATACAGAGATAACCGGAGAAGCCAGTTATTTGCGTACTGTAACATTAGTTACCATTATATTATCTTACTAGCTATTTATTACTTATAGAAATAGTGCATATACGTCATATAGTTACATTACATGTATTGCAAAATACGTAATGTTTTGAGGACCAAGTTTGTAGTCAAAGTATGGGAACGCCATAGTCAATGTAAATCATATTGTTGATGTTTCGTCTGTACCAGTGAATGTGCTATAACTGTTTATCTGCCGTCATCGGTCCTGCTTGCTTACTAGCCTGCGCGTTCACGGCAGGCTCCGTTGTGATGGGGGAGGAGCTGTGGAGGGAGGGCTGTAGCGCAGCAGAGAGCAAGGGGGAGTGACCTGTGAGTTGTGCTTGTTCAAATTCTCAGGCTAAGTCAACGTTTTCTAAAAACTCCCTACTGCAGCTTTAACCGAGAAATTGCTTGTAAAAAAAAAAATAAAATAAAAAAAATACACATTTTCAAAATGAGAACTTAAAGGATTTAGCTGTAAATAAGTATATGTTGCAGTGACCAAATCACCCAAAGTCTTACATTTGCAAAAGTGATTTAACTTTGATAGAACATGTTATATCAAAAACATTTAATTTGCTGTGGTGAGTGCTATATTAACTGATGAAAAAAAGAATTGGATGCAATAGATTCAAGTTCACAGAGAAATTGTTTGTAAAGAGAAAAAAATACAAGAATATATGTACAGTACAGTCCAAAATTTTGGAACCACTAAGATTTTTAATGTTTTTAAAAGAAGTTTCGTCTGCTCACCAAGGTTACATTTATTTAATTAAAAATACAGTAAAAAACAGTAATATTGTGAAATATTATTACAATTTAAAATAACTGTACTATTTAAATATATTTGACAAAGTAATTTATTCCTGTGATGCAAAGCTGAATTTTCAGCATCGTTACTCCAGTCTTCAGTGTCACATGATCCTTCAGAAATCATTCTAATATGATGATTTGCTGCTCAATAAACATTTATGATTATTTTCAATGTTGAAAACAGTTGTGTACTTTTTTTTTCAGGATTCCTTGATGAATAGAAAGTTCAAAAGAACAGCATTTATCTGAAATACAAAGCTTCTGTAGCATTATACACTACCGTTCAAAAGTTTGGGGTCAGTAAGAATTTTTTTTTTTTTTTTTTTTGAAAAGAAATTAAAGAAATGAATACTTTTATTCAGCAAGGATGCATTAAATCAATCAAAAGTGGCAGTAAAGACATTTATAATGTTACAAAAGATTAGATTTCAGATAAACACTGTTGTTTTGAAAAAAAAAAAATATTGTACACAAATATTTTGTACAATTGTACACATTAAATGTTTATTGAGCAGCAGATCAGCATATTAGAATGATTTCTGAAGGATCATGTGACACTGAAGACTGGAGTAACGATGCTGAAAATTCAGCTTTGCAATCACAGGAATAAATTACTTTGTCAAATATATTCAAATAGAAAACAGTTATTTTAAATTGTAATAATATTTCACAATATTACTGTTTTTACTGTATTTTTAATTAAATAAATGTAGCCTTGGTGAGCAGACGAAACTTCTTTTAAAAACATTAAAAATCTTAGTGGTTCCAAACTTTTGGACTGTACTGTATACACACACAAGCGGTTTTCAAAATGTGAATGTAATGAATATAGCACAAATTTACAGTTTGATTTCATCTTTTCTCCAGACTATGGTTCACATGGTCATTCTGCCAAGCAACTTGTCCTGCTGGTGAGTTGAAGTACTCTTTGTACAGTTCTCTGACATTTTGTGCCTCCACAGATGCCCGCTACCCCCTACAATGTTCAAAACCTTGTAGTGTTTGCTCACAATCATGGTCATCCTCTGTGGCTTGATCCTGGTCATTTCCGTTCGGGCGTAAATAATTGCACAAGCAGCTTTGACAACTTTGTCAACAACAGCTGGTTGAACCTGTAAAGTTCTTTGGAAAACCCGGAAGCGTTGGCTGAGGATGCCAAATGCATTTTCAGAGATGCGCTGTGCCCGAGACAAACAAAAATTGAAAATTCTCTTGTCTGAGGGGAGGCGCCATCCAGGGTATGGCCGGAGGAGATATGGTTTCAGTGGAAAAGCTTCATCTGCCTCAATGACGTGGTTAACTTTTCCCAGCTCAGAAGCACCTGGAAGTTCACTTGGTGGTGGAACATTCAGAGTTCCATCTCTGAGTGCCTTTCCCAGCACAGAATTGGCAAAGATGCCCCCCATCACTGTTGCTGCCATAGCTTCCCACATCACCCACCAGGAAGCAGTAATCCGCATCAACTAGGGCCAGTAATACAACTGAGAACATACCTTTATAATTAAAGTAGAGAGATCCAGAGTTTGCAGGGGCCTGGATGAATACGTGTTTCCCATCCATAGCTCCCAAGCAATTAGGGAAATTCTATCTATCATGGAACCTCCTGGCTGTATTCCTCCACATCTCTTCAGTAGGCTCTGGCTAATGTTCATCTTTGAGGCAATGCCAAATTGCATCACAGGTCTAACTCACTATCAAAGCCACAGTTGACATGCCAAGTTGAAAGCTGGATGCAATAGTTTGGTATGAGTCCCCAGTGCTTAGAAAACTGAAATAGACAAATACTCGTTTTTAGATCTTAGATTTCACAATAGCACTTAATTTAGGATTTTACAATATCTATTCAAGTGAATAACAATGTAGATGAACTCACCATAAACACACAGTTAAACGCTGCTCTGGGTCGACTGGTTTGGGGTAGTGTCTTTGTTCTTTTGTAAATGAGGGTGCCAGTTGTTGAAGTAAATTTTCAAACTCACTGACGGACATTCTAAAATACCACCGAAAACGCTCATGATACATTTTCAACTCTTGTATCAGTCGATAGAACTCCTAATGTTCTTCTCTTCTCGTAACTTTGGGATGTACCAAATATCGGCGTCTTTTCCATTGTCTTTTGTCATTTAACAGAACAATGATTTCTTCATCGCTAGAGCTGCTGCTGCTTGAAAAATCCATGTTTTGTTTACCAGTTAGCAAAAAGCATGTAAATGGTTTCGAAAAGAAAAAGTTTGAGACATGTTACATTTTTTTTGTTATATTTGTTAGCCTATATTTTGTTGTTAGCCTACAGTGATATCTTTGTTCATTTAATTAATAATGTTCAGTATTTTTTAATAAATGTAAAAAAAGAATCATGTCAATTGCAGTTTATTTAATATTAATAATGATGGCTATCAAAAAACAATATAAAATCACTCACATGAAAATATTTAATTGGAGTATCGGTATTGGTATCGATATCGTCGATACTTGTCTTGAAAGTACTTGGTATCGGATCGGAAAGAAAATGATTGGTATCGCCCATCCCTAGTGTAAAGTTGCGCAGCGCCACCTTGTGTACCAGGGTATTTCTGTTTTTCATTAAGCGCCATCTAATGTCAGGGAGTGAATTTGCACAGTCACTCGGCTCATCGCCAGTGAAAATCGCTTGGGTATGAACACGAAAAACGTCTCAAAACACTGGCGATAAGTGTGCGCGACAGGCCTTTACTTGGCGTTAAACATGTCTGTTTTATACTGGATGCCGGTAGCCTGACGTGGTCATACTCAATTCTAGTCAGAATATGAGTCTGATACTGCTCCATTGGGCTTTGATTATGGGGGCGTATTTCAGCCGATCCAGGAAAGACCTCAATTGGATAGACCTACAACCAATCAGAGCTACAGAGTAAGTGACGTATGTTGAGCGACGCATAGTTGTCAACAGAACTCTTCTTAGCGACCATCGGGGCCAGCTGATAAATCAAACTTTTGCCGAATCCCGTAGGAAGGACGGCAAAGACATCTTTCCCATCGACAAATGCCTTGATCGCGGTCCTCTGTTCCTCTTTTAAAATTAATGCGCTGTCGATATCTTCTATAACGGTGGCGGAATCTACACATCTCAGTTCTTCAACAGCCATCATTGTTGTAAACTAATTGACCTTTCGCAAAGACTCGTCCCCCTTAGTTACTGTTGCTTTGTCCGACAAGCCGTGGCGCTGTCACGCCACACAGAGTGGAAAATACATCGCGGAGCAAAGAAGAAACTGACAACACATCGACAGACGAGACAGAGCAGGTTACTTATGATATTAAACAAAGTCCCAGCTTTCAAACTGTGTAGTTATTAAAAAATTCAAACAATAAAAACCGTTTTGTGGCTCTTTAATGTGTTGTGACCATGATCGTGACAGATTGCTGTAGCCTCAGCTCAAGAGGCTCGTTAACCGATCATCTCTTTCTACTAGTCCATTTATAGCATCAAATAAACATGAATGAACATGAGAATGAATGTTGTTTCAAACGCGGAAAGATGTCAATATCGATATCTTCTATAACGGTGGCGGAATCTACACATCTCAGTTCTTCAACAGCCATCATTGTTGTAAACTAATTGACCTTTCGCAAAGACTCGTCCCCCTTAGTTACTGTTGCTTTGTCCGACAAGCCGTGGCGCTGTCACGCCACACAGAGTGGAAAATACATCGCGGAGCAAAGAAGAAACTGACAACACATTGACAGACGAGACAGAGCAGGTTACTTATGATATTAAACAAAGTCCCAGCTTTCAAACTGTGTAGTTATTAAAAAAATTCAAACAATAAAAACCGTTTTGTGGCTCTTTAATGTGTTGTGACCATGATCGTGACAGATTGCTGTAGCCTCAGCTCAAGAGGCTCGTTAACCGATCATCTCTTTCTACTAGTCCATTTATAGCATCAAATAAACATGAATGAACATGAGAATGAATGTTGTTTCAAACGCGGAAAGATGTCAATATGCACAATTTTTCAAGTTTAACTCCACCGATGTTAATCTTCTAACTCCTGACTGCTTTGTTGGACAAAATGGCGGATGCGGCGTTCTGATTGGTTAGATCGCTTGTCAATCAAACTCCCCAAGCGCTCTTTGATGACGTGGGTGGTTACGTAACCGCAGATAGCCTGTCCATCATCGATTAAAGCCCGCCCTGGCAATTTGATTGGCTCGGCCTTCTGGGAGCCGAGCATAATTACTCCACAATGGATCGAGTCCAGACCGAACTTCCCGTCCAAAAAATGTTGTGGGCGGGGTTCGGGCTGGCACCCAGGCTAGGATGCCGGAGGGCACCCTTGAGCAGATTCTCCAAATATATTCCAATATAACAAACGCTGTTGCAAGAAATCCCCAATGGACATCATGCTATCGCTGTGACTGAGTAAAAAAAGAAAAAAAAGTAGAAATTCTTTGATTGATTAAACATGAACAAAATAAACAGACGACTACAACAATACATGGTCTATATGTTTTCTTCAAGCCTTCTCGGGTATTTTTGTAATAAAGTATATTTATAATCCAATGCTAATCCAATGCTGTTTCAAACACTCAACTGACGTTATGAAGTGTGTTTGGAGTAAAAATATGTGTTTGGACAAAAAATGTTGTCTTTTGTTAGAAAAGAAGTTCATAAAAGCTTCTAATGTTTGGTTAGATTGTATATTTGACGTGTGTTGTTTTTTCTAATGCAGTGCTCTCAGATGGAGCATCATTCACTACTGATCACAGAGCAGCTCTTCACTAACATGCTGCGTACATATTTATATCATTAAAAATCACAGGCTTAGCGATGTCATAATCACACTATAAGCCAAATCGCGATTTTGATTCGATTACAATTAATCGTGCAGCCCTACCGAAAACACTTGCAGTCCGTATAATTCATGAACGCATCTTCATTCTTATTGAGTCTCTCCAACAGTGTAGCTTTAGCCCCGTTAGCCGTGCAGCACACTATCAAACTCATTCAGAATCGAATGTTTGCAAACATCCACAAAATACATGCCATACTTACGTGATCTGATATGCTGCATTACTAATGGTTTGTAATTGTGGGATTACAAATTTAAAAATCTGTTTAAGATCTGCTGATCCTACGTCATGACATAACATCACATGAAATATTAAGGTGAATACATTGTATTTAGCATTTTAAGGTAAAGATGATGACATCAGAATGATGAATGATTGTTTAGCAAAGTTTCCAGCAAGAGTTTTCTGCCAGTTCCTGTTCTCTTTATTCAATCAATCAAAACTTTATTAAGGACACACATGATCCATAGATACATACAACAGTACAACATTCAAGAAACACAGTCCAAAAATATCATATATTTACATGCAGGATAAAACGCCAATGGTTCCACATAATGGAAAAGAACCTGACTGAACTAAATGCTGGGTTCGTCAGTGTTGAGATTATACTATTTGAAGAATCTGATAACCTACACATACATCTGAACATGACATTACGCAGCACAGCAAAGCAGGTAGGTACCCCAACACAGACAAACATTTGGCTTGGACTGGCACCTTCAACAGCAGCCTCATTCCATCATTGTATGCTACATTGAGTTTCTGCATACTGCTTTTTCTAAAACGCCGCCACAAATGGGCAGTATACATAGGGGTACAGTAAGCTTTAAAAAGTGTTGTCTTCACAGATTCTGAGCACATAATAAATTTACGAATTAAAATGTTAGCTTGTGCATACAACATACAACACTGTCTGTAAATGTCCCTATCATCAGACAAGTCATCATTTATACAATGTCCTAAGTATTTAACCTCATCACATACTTTAAGGACAACACCAGACAGAGAGAAGTCAGGAAATGACAGTTTTCTGTCCTCCTTACTCCTAACAATCATAATATTACTCTTTTTTTTTTTTTGCATTATATTTAATGTCAAAGTCTAAACCATACTGAGAACAAACCCTCAGTAACTGCTGAAGGCCAGCACTATATGGACAGAAAATCACCAAATCGTCTACGTACATCAAGTGGTTGATGATAGTATTACCAACCATACAACCTGTTCCGCAACTATTCAGCCTCTTCGATAAATCATCCATATAAACATTAAAACGAAAAGGAGATAAAATACTTCCCTGTCTAACTCCATTACTCCAGACACAGAGTTGCCCCATTTTACATACATTAACTGATGAGCATACCAAAAAGCCAGAATTTTTACAAGAAATTTAGGAACTCCTCTGTTGTGTATATTTATAATACAATACTTATAAAACAATTTTTCAGGATTTACACGATCAAAGGCTTTAGAGGCATCAATAAAGCTAGGGCTGGGCGATATATCGCATGCGATTCTCACGCGCCTTTTAATAGACAGAGCCGTAGTTCACGGACAAGCCACGCAAAATCGCGTTCAGTATCGAAGATGAATCGACTTCGATAATGAACCCGATATTGCATGGCTTGTCCGTGAACTACGGCTCTGTCTATTAAAAGGCGCTCCATTTGAAAGCAGGTGATGGCGATTTAGCGGTAATCAGGGAACCGGCTTTACTGACGAAATGCGCGTGAGAATCGCATGCGATATATCGCCCAGCCCTAAATAAAGCACATAAATATTGTGGAATTATGCCTGTTATACAAATCTAAAATCTCCTTTAAATCAAAAATACACACATCTGTGCCATGTTTAGGTTTAAAACCAAACTGGTTGTCAGTGGTATGGACAAACTGTGCAAGTTTGTTCAGTAACGTCCTCTCAGTGACCTTGGACAAAATACTGGGCAAAGCTATAGGCCAGTAATTATCCATACTATTTATTTTGCCAGCTTTATCTTTAATAATAGGCACTAACATAACAGATAAAATGGACTCAGGTAAAATACCATGAACTAAAAACCCAGTAAAACAAATAGCAAGCAGAGGACAAAGTTTTCTACTTGCAAATTTTAAATGTTCCACAGATATACCACATGCCTTATTATTTAGGGCATATTTAAAATTTGCATTTGCCCATTTCTTATATTCAAATAAGGGGCCATGTTCAGGCCCGTTGGGACAAGGCAAGCAAACCAAGCAATTGCTTGGGGCCCCGAGCTGGCCTGGGGCCCCAAGACAACGACTGGTTAAGGATAAAATGCAACGACACTGTGTGAGCGCCCCTTTGATCATCAATGCAGTAAAGTGCAATGACACTGTTATCGGGATCACCCTCAAGGGGGCCCCTCTCAGTAGTCGCTGACAGCAGCCAGTCAACCACGTGATCTCTGCTGCCGGCAAAATACAAAACCTCCTCAGGAGTCATGAAGCGGAATTATGCTTCAGGAAGCCAGAAGAGAAAGGAAGAGGAGGATAAGAAAAAACAAGATGGTGGTAAGTGATAAATTACACTGGATAAAATAGCTCTACTTGTCAGTCTTGTACAAATGGTGTAATTTTGCAGCAGGTAGGCTAGCAAAAATATGTTTATGTTAGCTACCTGCCTGACGGCAAATGCTGCTTGTAACGAACAGTTAGGGCAACTTTTTTTTTTCCGAACGGACGGAATATGGTTACTGTAATATGTTTTTTAACGGGATAAGGAAGACGCAGATCTGTTCCAGAATCACTGTTTATCGTATTTAATGACATGACATTGCTGTAGCTTTGTAATAGGTTTTGATGAAAGTGGCATAGCAAATAGCCTGCTATACTATTCCACCGTGATAATCTATTTACCAAATGGGGGTTCGGAAAACCACACAATAAATTCTGTGCATCAAACATTAGCTTGGAATGTTTTTAAGCATTGGTAAGCAGCTGCCTGCATCCCTTCCCTTCTAATATCAAAATATGGAAATGCTAACATATCTTTAAGTTTTTGGTAAACTTTATAATAAGTAAAAATACTGTTTGCTAACAGTTAAATGACAGTTAACTAAAGATTAATTAACTATCAATTTACCATCTATTAATGTTTGTTATTATAAAGTGTTACCATCTTTTCTTTCTCCCTCAAGGTGCTTTGCTTAAATTTCTCAGCCCTCAGGCTCTTCCTAAGGATACCTCCACTGATGAAGGTAGAGTGAATTTCTCTCACTGAGCTGAGCTGTTAAAGGTCCCGTTTTTCGTGGTTTTTTTGAAGCTTTGATTGTGTTTATAGTGTGCAATATAACGTGTTCATGTTTCACGTGTAAAAAAACACAGTATTTTTCACATAATTTACTTATCTGTATACCGCTGTTTCCACTGTCATAAAAACGGGCTGATGACTTCCTTGTTCTATGAAGTCCCTCCTTCAGAAATACGTAACGAGTTCTGATTGTGCCAGCGGTTCCTGTGTTGTGATTCGACAGCAGCTTAGCGCTCCTTGCCCGTAAAGGTCACGCCTCTTACCATAACGTGGAGATGCACGCGCTCAGTGTTATTGTAAACATGCCTTTAATTTTACCCTATCAATTTGAGCCGGAATCAGACCCGGTGATTGGACTGCGGGATGAAAATAACAGCGTTTCGACGACATGGCGACAAACACACTCTACAAACGCAACTCTTGTGTATTCCTGTGGGCGGAGGTTAGTCAAAAAACTGTTTTAGTGACGTCATTAAAGAAGGAAGTAGAGGGATGTAGTCCAAACTGGCCGTTCGATGTAGGCGACTTCTGTTAAATAAAATATCTCGCTTGGCATTGAACTTTGAGCTTTAAAATTTTACAGATTTTATTTATGCTCTAACAACAACATTACACACTAACTAAAGTTTGAAACATGGGATCACGAAGAACGGGACCTTTAATAGTGACCTCTTTCAATATGCTAACAGTGAAATGGTAAAACGTACTTCACAGGTAATTTCAGATTTTTTTTTTTTCAATTATTTTCCCAGCTACACCATCAACTTCATCCTCAACATCAACAGATGCATCACTTCTCAGTGCTGATGTTTCCTCTTATAGCACAAGGTACCACAAGCTCTATAATGATAGCTGATATCCTGCACAGCCCAGAGTTTAAACTGATAAGTGTGTGCTGTCATATTATTAAAAAAAAACAGTGCAAATCACTATTGAATTCCCACCAAACTGTGTAAATACCAGTCACTTTTGCCCAAGGACATTTCAGAATTTTTAATATACAGTAGTGCCTGTCAGATTTCTAGGTGTCAGACACTCAGTGATGCATTCTGTACCTGAACAGATGGATTATATTTATAAAAACATTATTTTTCCCCAGCTACACCGTCAATACCATCTCTCACAGTGGAAGACACTGAAATTGAGTCTGCACAACTTCCCAACACTGAGGTTTCCTCTACGGCTCAAGGTACCACAAGCACTGTCATTATAGCTGATGACCCTGCGCAGTGGCCAGCAGTCCTGACTGATAGTGTGCGCTGTCAAATTGTTAAAAAAGGACCAGTGCAAGTCATAAACATTGTTTTCCCCCAAAATTCTGAGAATCCACCTCGAAGATTCACAAATGACAATTACATCAGAAGCATGAAAAATGGGGAGAAAATTCTTCGATCATGGATGTTATATTCCATGAGCACAGACTCAGTGTTCTGTTTTGCCTGCACTGTTTTTGGGAAGCGTGACAATGCCTTAAGCAACTGTGGCTTCCGTACATGGAGGAACCTAGCTCATCATTTAAAAGAACACGAATATTCAAAGGGGCATTGTGACAATATGACAAACTGGCATGAGCTGCAGAGGAGACTGCAAACCAATACAACCTTAGATCAAAGACAACAAGACTTGATGCGGATCGAGATTGAGCATTGGAAATGTGTCATAAGGAGAGTGATTGCCATAATTTGTCACTTAGCAGAACGCAACCAGGCTTTAAGAGGAACCACAAGTGAGTTGTATGACCCACACAATGGGAATTTTCTGGCACAAGTTGAACTGATGGCACAGTTCGATTCAGTTATGACTGAACACATAAGAAGGATACAAAACCAAGAGACAAGAAGAGTGCATTACTTGAGTGGAACTATTCAAAATGAAATAATTACAATAATTGGAAACAAGGTACTGGAAGAGATTGTGAGAAGAGTACACAGAGCAAAGTATTACTCTGTTATTATGGATTGCACTCCTGATGTCAGTCATAAGGAACAGCTTTCCATTGTTCTGAGAATTGTCAATTGCGAACCATCTGTGTCCATTGCAGAACATTTCTTTGGATTTTTAGATGTTGAAGACACAACTGGTAAGGGCCTGACTGAAGTCCTGCTTGACCACCTGCAGAAACACAGCCTGAGTCTTTCTGACTGCTGTGGTCAGTCTTATGACAATGGCAGCAATATGATGGGCCATAAACAGGGTGTTCAGGCAAGAATTTTGCAATTGAACAGCAAAGCATTTTACATTCCATGCAGCAGTCATACACTTAACCTGGTTGTGGCAGATGCTGCCAAGTCCTCAGTGCTGTCCATCTCCTTCTTTGGTGTGTTGCAAAGACTCTATAACTTATTCAGTTCCTCTGTGCAACGCTGGGCAGTTCTAAAGGAACATGTAAAGCAGCTCACTTTAAAACCTTTGTCAACTACAAGATGGGAAGCTCGGATTGACTGTGTGAAGATGGTGCGATACCAGTTACCAGAGATCCTGGATGCATTGTCTGCACTCCAGACGTTTGCTATAGAGAAGGGGGACTCAGAGACCATGTCCACTGCTAAAAGCTTACATGGTGAGTTGAAGACCTGGTCTTTTCTGCTTTGCACAATGACCTGGTATAATGTTTTGTACCAGATCAATCATGTCAGCAAGCTGCTACAAAGTCCAAATGTTTCCATGGAAACACTTAGATCAGAAACAGAAGGAGTAAAAGACTACCTTGAAGACTTCAGGGAAAATGGGATTGCTTCCTGTCAAACTGATGCAAAAGACATTGCAGAAAATCTGGATATGGAAATGACCCTTCCTGAGAAAAGGCAGCATAAAAAGAAAAGACAGTCTCTATATGAAGGTACAGAGGAAACTCAGTCTACTCCAGATGGGACTTTCAGAAGAGACTTCTTTCTGCCTATGGTTGACACAGCCCTCAAAAGCCTAAGTGACAGGTTTTCAAGATTGAAGGGTGTTTATGACCTTTATGACTTTCTGTTCTCAAAGGACAACATGAAGCAGACAATAAAGAATGGAAAGCTTCATGAACGATGCAAAAAATTGGAACAAACCCTCCATGACATTGATGCTGATGACTTGGCACTTGAGATCAATTCATCTCTCTACACTTTTCCAGACCATGTAGCCACTTCCCCATTTGACATGCTTAATTACATATACAGTGAGAAGCTACTGGATTTGTACAGTAATTTCAGCATTGCTTTGCGTCTACTCCTGACTCTCCCTGTGTCAGTGGCCTCTGGTGAGAGGAGCTTTTCAGCTTTGAAGCTGATAAAAAATTACATGAGGTCCACCATGGGCCAAGAAAGGCTCACAGGACTGGCACTTATGTCAATTGAGCGTGATGTTCGCCAGTCTTTGGACATGGAGGACATTGTGATTGCCTTTGCAGAAAACAAGGCTTGCAAACAGCAGTTTTAGATCAATTTGCACATGTTTGTGAGAACTGAAAAATGTTAATGTGAGTGTGTGTGTGTGTGTGTGTGTAAGTATGTTGGATTTAGTTATTGTGCAATTTTTTAATGTATATTTGATTTTATGGTACAGTGCTGTTTTTTGCAAATGTTCAATTGTTGAAAATGTTCAAATTTCAAATATTTTTTCAAGCAGTATTTGCACTGTAAACCTTTTTTATTTATGCACAGTATATGCAACAGCAGTATTTGCACTGTAAACCTTTTTTATTTATATAAAGTGTGGGTGAACTTAAACTGTATGGCTATGCTGTGGTTCCTGTAGGCTTTGCGTGCGTGCGGGGGTCAGGAGGGTAGGAGGGTAGGAGGGTAGGGGGGTGGGGGGTCGGGGGGCCTCCATGTCCACTTTGCTTGGGGCCACCAAATTCCTTCAGACGGCCCTGACCATGTTTATGTCTACCTGACTCAACCCAAGCTTTAAAAGCACTTCTAGCCTCAGCATGAAGATCTTCAACATATTCATTCCAACCTGGCTTTGCTTTATACGTGTTAATCTTATACAGGGGCCTGCTTGAGGCAAGAAGGGACTCCACGATATTATCATACAAGGAACATAACTCAGTACCTTGTTGCGAGTTCTTACAGTTAATATCACAGCATACAACTGTGTCTTTTGGTAAATCAATATTACTCAACGTGTCAGACTGAACACAGTATGCTTTAAGATCCTCCTCAGTCAAGTTAGACCAGTCTATTTTACTCACACACATGTTGTGATTTACAGACAAAAGAGCAGGTAAATTGCCGACATTTATAGATAAAGAAAAAGGCACATGATAAGTAGTGGCAAATTCATAATTAATCCTCATGGCCTCCAACGAATCATGTGCATCAGCTGTGCAGATGCAATGATCTAACCATGAAGTTGTGTGCCATGCCTCACTAATGTAGGTGTAGCTATTAACAGGTAAATACACTTTACTGGAGAGAATCAAACCATTATCTGAGCAAAACTGCATTAAATGATTGGCAAATAAAGAACTATCATCAGAGACATCTGCATTCATATCACCCACAATAAAAAAACATTATCCTGAATAAATGACATGACACAAGCCAACCTGTTAAGGTATTCTTCTTCATTCTGGGAACTCTCATATGGTGTATAGATGTTCAGAATGATGATTTTTTTCCCCACCACAACTGAACTCAATTCCTATAGCCCAGTCAACATTCATTCTGGACCACATTAACTAACTGATCAAACTTTTTGTGCCATAGAACGGCAACGCCGCCAGATATCCTGCCACAAACTATTTCAGTGCTCAAGTCAATGGTAGATTCACCCGCCCCATAGAAATCCTTATGTAGGGAGTTTAGTCTTTCCAAGTCCTGCTGAGGTAAAAAAGTCTCTTGAACACACGGTACATCACATGTCTCCAAATGTTTATCCACAATAAAGTGGCGTGATTTATCCGAATTCACTGTGCCCAACATGCAGTCCTCTGGCATTATATGACACAATATTAATATTCATTTCAATTCGATTTATTCCGAGTACCCGCATGGCTGATGCTCTCCTGCAGAGCTACAGATGTAATACCAGATACTCGGCACTGCAAATGCAGATCAGTCCTCCCTCCTGATCCACAGGCCACGCTGCCACTGTTAACTTTGGGTCTGCAAGCCTCAAAATAACGCCAAACATAAACCCCCGCCGGCCATAGTTGCGGATCATACATATCTGTTACTTCCTTACACTCAGCAGTGACATGAAATGAACTGAATCGGTTACGTGTTGAATCAATCTTCCGACAAGTCACTGGTTTGCCCATTTTCTCAGTTAAATAAGAGCAGAGAGTGTCAGCATCAAGACTAGGGGAAAATCTAGTAGCAAACACACTCACCAACCTGGTTTTGACCACTAGAATGTTGCTCTCTGTGCCAGTAGGGATGGGCGATATTATCGTTTGCGATAAATACCGTTGAAAATTCTCCTCATGATAAAAATTTGTCTCCTCGCGATAATTACGATAAGTCTAGTTGTTGACTTATTTCGTGCGCGACCGATTCACTGTTCATGTGTGGAGTTAAAACAAGCATGACGAAAGACGTGAGGCTGAGGAGCAGCTTGTTGTTAAGCGAAGAGTTCCCTTCACAATTTGGAACTGGTTTGGTTATAGAAAATCAGATGTGGAGCAAACTACGGTAATCACTATAAACAAATGTTCAATGAATGAGCCGTATGTCATTCACGCCATCATCACCCGGGTTTTGATAGCGCGCGAGTGCAGGTGAGACCTGAACATCTCACGTTGCTATTGTTTAAACTAAACTCATTTAAACCTTGCCAGTTGCCACTTTAAACATTCAACTGTAAGACGCAAAAGAGAACTTGCGCGCGCTGTGAGGAGATTTATGTGTACTCATCCGAAGCGCGTACACGGAGAGCTGCGTCAGATATATTTTGTAAACTATCTGAAGACATAGTCGGGATTGTTACTTTTTGATACAGTTAGGGCTGTTACGGTCGGCATGACAATCGCGCGACATTATATATAATAAATATATATATATATATATATATATATATATATATATATATATGAGGTTGCGTTAACTGTTTTTGTTTTTTAGCAATGAAAAATATGAAGGCCGTCCGTCAGATTACTGAGGCTGATGTAGCTTGTAAATGTAATTCCCGCCCCTGCCCAGTAGGTGGTGAGCGCGCTCCAGTGTGGCAGCAGAGCGCGAGTTCAGTCTCCAGAATAAAATGATGCGTTTGATTACAAGCACACAGTTTAGGTATATTTATGATAATAAAGTTATGATACTTATACTTAAATAATTCAGTTTCTAATCCAGTTCATTTTGTTTTAAATGGTTTGTTTTCTTATTTTTCTTGCTGACTAATGACTATCAAGTTTATGGTGTAATATATATATATATATATATATATATATATATATATATATATATATATTATCGTCATTGGTATCGTTATCGCAATAAATACCTGAAATTATCGTGATAATTTTTTTAGGCCATATCGCCCATCCCTATGTGCCAGTACCAATTATTCCCATTTTCCTCCGCTCCTCCCGTTTAAAACGAGCCTTCACAGCCGTATTGGACTGCCCGACTGCATTTGGAGACTTACGGGGCTTGCGTACCCCTTTCCCCACAACAGTACTCCATGCAGGGGGCTGTGCCAGAGGGCTCGAAATCTCTTCCCGTGACTGGCAAGCAGGCACCACCGAATCCTGCAACACTCTCTCCTGAGATGCTGGCGCAGCACCAAACCCATGCGCCCTGTCAGGGGACCCACGGAGCTTTTCCATAGCCGTCACCCGGCGATCCATGATTGCAGTAACCACTCCCAAGTTCTCATTCACACTTGCCTGAGCTTCCAGTGCCTCTCGCAGACTAGAGACTTCCCGACTCAGCTGTTCCACTCTGCTGAGTAACGCCGAGGCGTCCATGTTGCCAAATCCAACAGGTGGAAGTTCATCCAGGTAGTGCGATACAAACCTGGGAATGTTTTCACTGCATTCATTAAGCACCTTCAAACAGTCCTTAATGTTGTTAATATCCTTCTGGGGGCCTTTATGCTTAATGCTGCGTATCGTACTCGTGCACATTTCAAACAACAATCGCTTGGACTCCTCAATCCACTCTGACGAAAAGTTGTTTGATACTAACAATATAATTTCATCATGGGACAGTGTTCTCATTTTGATGGTAAAAAGTTCAAAAGCTCATCTTCGACTATCACTTTCCCATCAGCTGCTTTGTAAATAAAAATCTCAGATTTTGTTCGAGGGCAAACAGCACCGCCTGCACGTACCGCCGCCATGTTGAGCTTCCTGCTAGGAATCTAATAAGTCAGATTTAATGAGATTCTCACCTTTGTCATTAATGGCTCTTGGAGCCCCTGTCCCATTCTTTGAATAGTTATGCTGTTTGGATTAAGACTTGCGACACTCTAGAGTCTGGGGCGGGTTCCTATACCTGAATGCTTCATTTGCATGCTTTGTTTAAGGTTGTCTCCCAGGTGCTTTGTCTCTATCCCTAAGCACTGCCCCCTAAAATGTATATAAACTACAATGTACACTGCCTTACTTGGACTTGATGACTGCAGCGACCAACAGCATGTGTTCTCAATAAAAGAATCCTGTTGAAGATACAACCAAGTTTCCTGGTCTTTGCTTCTGAGATTTTCAACATAATGGTCCATTTTGAGAGTTATATTTGCTGTGTCAACTTATGTATTGTTTATTTGTTATTTAATAAATGCAAAGTTAATTTGCATTTAATGGTACACCGCTTAATCAGTGCATTTTTTCTCCCACCCCAAAATAGGCAGTTAAAATATATCATTTTTATATAATAAAAAATAAAACATTTTAAGCTGAAACTTTAAAGACACATTCTGGGGACACCTTAGAGTTATATTACATCTTGTGAAATTACCATTCTATGGCACCTTTAAAGTGCTCTATTTTCATGCACTAATTTTGTTCTTAATATACTAAAAATTATTCTTTAGTGCTTAAGATAATCTTAAGAACATCTAAGTGTACTCAACTGTGCTATTTTGAGACACCATGAAATATGAACTAAAATGTGCCTTTAATATACTATCTCTGTATTTTAAAAAAAATTGTTTTGAGAGCACTTATAGTACAAGTGGTAACTAAATATATTTTTTAAAGAGATATAGTATATTAACCCTTTCATGCATCAATTATTAAATCATAATGTAAGCATTTTTAATGTTTGTTTTTACTTTTAAACAAGTGAAAAATCATGCCAATAACTTTTTTTCCTAATTTATTTTATTTTGAGGGAGTTACATATCTGTCCACTGTAGTGGACCCATGCATCAACGGTTTAAAAAAGTGATTAATAGAACTAATTGCTTTGTCTGAAAAAAAAAAATATATGTACAAAAAAATAAAACATGAATGTTTTTAAAATATTTACTAAGAGCAAATGTATGAATACAAATAAGAAGACTTCAGATGCAAAGGCCTCTAAGTCATCTGACATTTTTCTTTGAAATTAACATTTTTTTATCAGACTCCTATGTATGGTGTGTACCCATTAAGCCTACTAAAATCTAAGTTTAGGTGTTTTTCATAGATATTGACATGGTTTATAAGAAAAATAATTTGTTAAAATGCAAGATTTCCCTTTCATTTAAAAATGTATTAATTAGTTGATGCACATTTTAGAATATAAAATTAAGAAATTTTATGAATAAAGTCAGAAGTCTGGCATGGGCTTAATTGGTACTTTGGCACAATTTATGTGTTATGTGCATTATGTGTTATGTGCATGTGTTCCAAGTAAGCCCACATAATGATTGATTCACAAAATATAAAAATGTATTGATTTTAAAGAAGTAAAACTTCAATATATTTATTCAGTGACAGGGAAGTATTAAAAAAATAAATTTACAAATGTTTGACTAGAGTCCTGGGTGGGATGAGTAGGTGTTAGTGACTGGGGGTCCAGGCGGGTGGTCTGCAGCCTTAAATTGGCTTGACTCTGGAGTTGTAGATGGAGTCAAGCTACATTAGGACAAAATGCTTCATCTCAATAGAATTAATGTGTGTAATTTGTTGGCCTATCTAAATATAGTTGTAAATTAAGGTAGTAAGTAAGGTAATGTTACGTACCCCTTTTGTCTAGGGGAGGCGGGAGAGTAACATATAGAAATAAAAAGTAATAAAGATATGTCCCTTCAAAAACACAGGGCAAAAATGAGAGAGAGTTGGTTCTGTCGGCACTCCCAGAACTCACACAAACACAGAATAACTTTCGAAGGGTTTATTTAAAGTAAAGTCTCTTATAACAAATCAAGGATAAGGCAAAACAATAAGGATAACTAACAAGACGCTTCTAGCTTCAGGAGGGGGTTAAAGCCAAAATAACAAACAAAAGGACTAAGCTAACTGGAGTAAGGGAGTCTAAATAACCTATCAAAACAAAACATCAAATAAACAACAAATCTCTTACCTGACTACCTTACTAACCGAAAACTGGGGTTAGTAAAAAACAAAAGGGCACCCACCTCCCTACTGCATCTGCAACATTGATAATGGGGCAATTACACACTGCCACAACAGCAGATACAACAGGTTTCTCTTAAAGAAGCTTTCACAGCAGCAAAGACAGCAAAAGTTCTGGGAGGGAAGACAGGCCACACTCTCTCTGGGGAAGAGCCAGCTCCCTCGGTGTAAATGCAAGTTCCTCTCCATACTCTAACGAGGAACAGGTGGCATCAATTGGGCTCCTGCAAGAGGACAGGGAGGAACAGAGGAAACAGGGGAGAAAAACTACACTTCCCAGCAGGCTGTTGGGCATCAGGGAAACAGTGTCACATACACATTCACAACACATTGCCACAACAGCAGATACAACAGAGGGCTGTTTCATAAAAGATGCTAAGAAAAGCGAGGATTAAACTCCAAAACCTGACTTGAATTAACCTAACAAATGAATTTGGGCTAATAAAAGGTAATTGAAGTTCACGCAGTCCCGCTAATTCGATCCAGGTTCACCTAGTCAAGATAATTTTGCGTGCACGCTTTTCTTAAGCAGCCCTAGAGGTCGATCATGGATCAAATCGATCCACCATAGGAAACGGCGTACATTTTGTTCTATTTTATGCGTTTGAGACATGGTGTTTTCCTTAGTGCATAACTTACTTTTCACAAGTTTATTCTCCATCTGTAAATGTTAGAAAGTAATGCAAATATTTCCATTTTGAGGCTAAACTTCACATTGAATGAGCGCTGCTGAGCGCATACGCGCTAAACAGACGGAATGCAATAGAAGCGCAATAATTCTAAAATATAGGCTACATTTCGCTAAAATATTTGATGTTGGACATTAAATGTGCCTTATGTACACTTTAAAACCTACAAGTAGCCTAAGTGTATTTTTATGATGGTAACTGTAAATGGACTATTGTAATGCAGTAAATCAATATACTTTGGGACAATTACTGAGTTTAGATTCATCTTACCAATTAAAATTTAGTCTGTGCATATTTATTTTAATTTTTAATTTTGTGATTTTAATTTCTGCTCTTCTAATAACCATAAAGAGTACTACTGCCAAACAAAACCAGAGAGAAATGTATTCATATATTTTAAAACAATCTAATTAAATATTGGGCACAAAACATTTAGCCAGTAAGAAAGGAAAACCTATATATATATATATATATATATATATATATATATATATATATATATATATATCAGGTTGATTAGGACACATTTTCCCAGTCATTTCAATTGCAAAAAGTGTCCTAATCAACCTGAATTCCATATATATATGAGACCAGAGTATAGATTAAATATGGGCCTTGGAAAAGGCTAGCTGACTTTATTGTGCTTTGACTACAGTGGGTAGTTCCAGTGTGGACAACAACCATGCATGCCACTTCAGCAGGCTGCATCTTACTCTGTCACTCTTTTCATAGCTTTTGCTGGCTCTGAAACACTCACTTGGTATTTCTCCTGCTCTTTCTCTAGCAAAAAATCACTCATCACTTAATGAAAGCTTACAAATGAAGGCCTGATTGTTTCAGGGGCCTTGTCACAGGTTTATTGATTTTGAATTTCTGTGTTACTTTTGCTATATTTTCACACTTAAAACCAGGCACGTGCACAGGTAGGGCTCAACCTGTGCAGATCACATGCCCTTTTTGTCCTTACACTCCGAAGTGCCCTTTTTTTGGAGGTGTTTTATTTTATTTATTCATTTTCTTCAATAAATCAATGCTATTGGTCACCCTTTAAGCATGTCTGACTGATTTACAAATATATTTAGCCTAATAAAAGGTATTAAAAAGAGCTTGTGACAAAATCGTTTTGGTTCCGCTCAAACTGTCAGTCAAACCTCTTAACTCCGCCCCTGAGTGCCGCGAACTGAAGTTCCACAGCAGAGCAGCTGTACGTCTTGCAACGGTAAATAAATATCTTGTTGTTTGAATAATTAGGCTACAAGTCGTTGTCTTTACGAAAGAAACACTAGTATGTCTATAAAGTTTCATATTTTATGCATTTGAAGCCTGAGACCGGCGGCGGAGAGAGAGAGAGAGAGAGAGGGGGCTAGCATTTGCCATCTAAGTTAGTCATAGCCAATAGCATACAAATAGCCTTAAATAGCCTGTGCATACAGTAGTATTACATCTTTTGTAAATTGAGATTTTGGCCAAACGTATTTTACAACAGGAAAAACTGAGCGCTCATAACCTATATAAATCTATATAACTGTCATTAATAGTGAATAAATATAAAGCTTTTGATACTATTATTTTGTGTTATTTATTGGGGTTGGGGGGGGGGGGGGTGCCCTTTTTTAGTTTCGGCACATGCCCCTCAAAAGGTCTGTGCACGGCCCTGCTTAAAACAATGATTTGGTAATCCTCTTGTATTCTTCTGTGCTAAGAAATAAGTCTCCTGACAGTTCTCTCCCAAGTGCTTCCATTGTTGTCAGTATTAAGTCTGAGAATGATTCAGTGGGCTATATAACACTTAATTTTTAAGAAATTACTTCTCTTCAAATGTTTTGTTTCTCATCATACTTACCTTTAAATAAAAAAAAGTCTTAAATTACACACAATTTAGTAAATGTGTGTATTATATATATATATATATATATATATATATATATATATATATATATATATATATGTGTGTGTGTGTGTGTGTGTTAATAAAGTCAAATAATTGTATGTGAGAGAGTCAGTTGTAATATCATTGCGTTCCTATTGGTCAGTGTTAGAGAAGCTCAGCTTAGCCTGACAGTTAGCCTGCTCCAGACCAGGCTAGTTTCCCAGCATAAGTTGCCAGAGTAACTGAGTTTGAACTAATTTAAGTTTGTTTTATGAAACAGAATTCACTGACAACAAGTCTGACTAAGTAAAATAAGCCTGGCTTGTTTTCTAATCTTGTTTTATGAAACAGCCCTCAGGTGTCTCTTAAACAGTGTCACATACACATTCACAAAATTACAAAACAATGAATGATATACGTCCTGGGACGTAACAGTAAGTTAAGGCAAAAGGTTAGTAAGGTAAAAGTGCACAAAGAAATGTTATCATTAAACACTTTTACTCAGAAAATTTATCAAAGTTTGTAATTAGAGGCAATCCTCATTGAAACGCATAAGGTGGGCTTAAATGGTACCACACTGAGTAATGATGAAAAGAGACAATGCATTCCTTTAAAAATATAAAAAAGGTTTACAAAGTTTTCAGACTCTTTGAGAAATGAGGTGATTAAAGGCAAGGCAAGGCAAGGCAGTTTTATTTGTATAGCACATTTCATACACAATGGTAATTCAAAGTGCTTTACATAAAGAAGAACCAATTACATAATAATAATGGAACACATAAGAAATGGATGTAACAGTAAAAACAGAATTTCTGTCTAGATGGAAGAGTTAGGAAATTTCAGGGAGTTTTTTTGTTGTCCGTCAGAGCGGATTTAAACGGATCTATCCATCAGAGAAACTTACTTCCTAATTCTCCCAGCTCTTTCAACCAGACAGCAAGATATAAAATGCATTAAAAGTCAGAAAATAAAAGAGACATATAAAATATATAAAATGCATTAAAAGTCAGAAAATAAAAGAGACATGTAAAATATATAAAATGCATTAAAAATGAAATAAATAAGAAAAAGAGTTGAAAGAGTAAAAAGATAGTGTGTATAAAATAAAATATAAACAGTTCGGACATAGCACAGTGCTCAATCAGCAAATGCATAGGTAAAAAGATGTGTTTTGAGTCTGGATTTTAATGTGGCTAGTGTTGGAGCACACCTGATCTCTTCTGGAAGCTGGTTCCAGCTGCGGCTGGCGTAACAGCTAAAAGCAGACTCTCCCTGCTTTGAGTGAACCCTTGGTATTTATAAGTGACTTGATCCTGATGATCTGAGTGATCTGTTAGGTTTATATTCTATGAGCATATCTGCAATGTATTGAGGTCCTAGGCCATTGAGTGATTTATAAACAAGTAGCAGTACTTTAAAATCAATTCTAAATGCAACTGGAAGCCAGTGCAAGGACCTGAGGACTGGTGTGATGTGTTCATATCTTCTGGTTCTGCTCAGAATCCTGGCAGCAGTGTTCTGTACGAGCTGCAGCTGTCTTATGGTCTTTTTGGGAAGGCCAGTGAGGAGTCCATTACAATAATCCACCCTGCTGGTGATGAAAGTATGAACAAGTTTCTCTAAGTCTTGACTGGAGACAAAGCATCTAATTCTTGCAATATTTTTGAGATGATAATATGCTGATTTAGTTATTGTCTTTACATGGCTACTAAAACTCAGGTCTGACTCCAAAATCACACCAAGATTCCTGACTTGATTTTTAGTTGTTTGACCCCTAGAGTGAAGGTACATGTTCAGTTCATCTAAACTTCATCTTTGTTTCCAAATGCAATGACTTCAGTTTTGTCTTTGTTTAACTGAAGGAAGTTTAGGCACATCCAATTTTTAATTTCATCAATGCACTGGCACAGGGAGTCAATGGGGCTGTAGTCATTAGGTGATAGGGCTAGGTAAATCTGGGTGTCATCTGCATAGCTGTGATATGCAATTTGGTTCTTTCTCGTTATTTGGCTCAGTGGCAGCATATATAGGTTGAACAGGAGGGGTGCAAGTATTGAACCTTGAGGGACTCTGCATGTCATGGATGTCCACTCAGACTTATGGTCATGTTGTGGCAAAAATACACAACTCACCAAACTCACTGTGTAAGAAACAAATTCAGTCCCAAGGGTCTTTTAAAAGATTTATTTCTTGCAAGAAAGATCAAACAGTCATACAAGCTTCAGGAAGCTAGTAGAGTGAAAGATAGATAACAGTTTCTTTCTGTTGCTCTTATACCCCTAATCTCCAAGGTTGAAACCTTATTCTCTCCCATATTGGGCCTGCAAACAAAAAAAAACTCAGTGACACCAGTCACGTGACACTCAAAACCTCCTTTTACAACCCCTGTTTCTTACTTTAACATTTGTCAATTGTTGTGGTCTGACCTCCAACCGAAAATAAAGACCTAAAGGTGAAATGTCTCTCTAACTTAGGTTTTACACATACCACACATTTCATAGAACACAGGTTTAGTACTTCAGGATACAGCTTTTCAACCTTGGCAGTGTTTTAGAGGAGAGTACAATCCTCAGCAATATAAAATTTCCACAACAGTCACCGATACTCACATAATAACCTCTCCCTTCTAAGTATGACCTTAAAGTGTTAAACCTATTGCAGGAGACTCCAAACCAAAACGAAGAACCTTTAAAATGGCATTATAGGGGCACTTTAAAGTAATCCCGTATAAATTCAGTAACTTGTCTTTGATTTTTCCAGATGTGGTCCTGTGGGTGTCAGTATCACAGTGATCACAGTTCACACCTGCAGTGAAGCTCCTCCCACAACAATTCACCAATAAATACTGGGAATATTCACATCATCCTACAAAAGAAGGACAAACTCCAGGTGTAGCAGCTGAAATCTGTGTGACTGTTAAAGATGGAGTTTATTAAAGAGGAGATTGAAGACACAAGTATTTCAGAGACATCCAGAATAAAACATGAAGATACTGAGGAACAAATAGGTTGGTGTCCATTCTTGATTCTTCATTGTTGACTGCTGAGAAACATTAAAGTCCCCGTGGTGAAAATCAAGTTTTTAATGTTGTTTATATGTCTATGTGGTGTTTTTATTATGTCTTAAGACAAACCATGTGCAAATTCATTCGTCAACACCATTGCTGAGTATTTTCTCCTTAAAACTGCAGTGAACCAACACAATTTAAAATCAGCCTTGTTCTCTACATCACAAACATGTTGTAACCAATCCCATCAATGTGCAGGCGGGCTTTAGCATAACAATACTGATGCTGTGAAGCAGGGGGTCTTAAGAGATCCTGGTATATTTTTCCGTTGTATGAAAAATTGGGTACATTTAGCAATATAGCAGGTGAATTGTGTTTGTGATAAAATTTACTATGTTATGATGAACTATATGTCTTTCTCCACTGACATCCTGAGTTATTCAAAGCATTTCTAAGGATGCTGATTACTAGAAGGCAGCTGTCTGACTATGAGATGGTGAATGGGAGCTTGGTTTGTATTAACTTCAGCAACATATTATTATATGTTTGATAAGTCGAGCCAAGGCTAATCATATCAATTACTGTTATGTGTTGAAAATAGAGAGCAATACTGAATCAGTTTCCAGTTCAAACATATATGGCTGAATTAAGCCAGTATTTTGACTTGTCATCCTGTAGCATTCACAGACCATGTGGATAAGGTATTCCTAGCTCATGTGATTTAGTGGAGGCGGGGACCAATTTTCACAAGGAAAAATTTTTAAATATGTAATCTTGGTGATCAAAGATGAGTTTTAAGGGATAAAATGATTGACTACAGGGGATTTTATGGTAACAAAGCTTCAGTTCTCCAGAATTGGTGGCTGTGAACTAATGAGCAAAATTGAGACAATAAGTTAAACAAAAAATGCATCTAAATGCTTATAATCTCGAAAAGCTGTTATCATCCACATTTTAATTAACAAGAAAATTACGGAATTAACACATCAAAGTTCTGATGCATGATACTCTTGCTTTCTTCTGTTAAATCTGAGTTTTAACCACATAATATTTTAATTTTAGATTGGATGGAGATGAAACCGCAAAAACATGAACTGAATGAAGAAGAGGAGGAAAAGCAAAGCATCAAAACCCAAAGAACAAAAGATAAGCCGCACACCTGCTCTCAGTGTGGAAAGAGTTTCAATCGCAAAGGAAACCTAAAGACACACATGAGAGTTCACACTGGAGAAAAACCGTTTACATGCACTCAGTGTGGAAAGAGTTTTTATCAAGCATCAAGTCTCAGTAATCATCTGCAGGTTCACTCTGGAGAAAAACAGTGCAATAAGTGTGGTAAAAATTTTCATTCATCATCACACCTAAAACAACACCTAAAAGTTCATTCAGATGAGAGGCCTTCTGTGTGCTCACATAATAAAGTGATAGATCATGTTTGTTGTGACTGTGGGAAGAGCTTTACTAGAGCTGACTGTCTGAAACAGAACCAAAGAATTCATACTGTAGAAAAACCTTACAAGTGCTTATATTGTGACAAGAGTTTAACTGATTCAGGATCCCTGAAATCACATGAGCGAGTTCATACTGGAGAGAAGCCGTACCACTGTACTCAGTGTGGAAAGAGTTTTACTCATACATCAGATCTCAGAATTCATCTGCGCATTCACTCTGGAGAAAAGCCATTTAACTGTGATCAGTGTGATAAAAAGTTTATTTCATCATCACATTTAAAAAAACACCTAAACGTTCATTTAGATGAGAAGCCTTATGTGTGTTCTCTCTGTGGAAAGAGTTTTTCATGGCTGAACAATTTTCAAAAGCACCAGAAAACACATAATGAAGTGAGAGATCATGTGTGTTGTGAGTGTGGGAAGAGCTTTACTAGAGCTGACTGTCTGAAACGGCACCAAAGAATTCATACTGGAGAAAAACCTTACAAGTGCTCATATTGTGACAAGAGTTTCACTGATTCAGGATCCCTGAAATCACATGAGCGAGTTCATACTGGAGAGAAGCCGTACCACTGTACTCAGTGTGGGAAAAGTTTTTCTCGTACATCAGATCTCAGACATCATCTGCGCATTCACTCTGGAGAAAAGCCATTTAACTGTGATCAGTGTGATAAAAAGTTTATTTCATCATCACATTTAAAAAAACACCTAAATGTTCATTTATTTGAGAAGCCTTATGTGTGTCCTCTCTGTGGAAAGGGTTTTTCATGGCTGAACAATTTTCAACAACACCAGAAAACACATAATGAAGGGAAAGATCATGTGTGTTGTTATTGTGGAAAGAGCTTTAATAGAGCTGGCAATCTGAGACAGCACCAAAGAATTCATACTGGAGAAAAACCTTACAAGTGCTCGTATTGTGACAAGAGTTTCACTCATTCTGGATCCCTGAAATCACATGAGCAACTTCATACTGGAGAGAAGCCGTATCACTGTACTTAGTGCACTTGTGTGAAAATATGTTGCAAGTGAGCAGCATTTGTTTTCATGTTAAATACATTCAAGTAAATAGTGTGAGATAAAAATTGGACTTTGTCCTAAAAGCACAATATCTTTTTGCCATATTGGTAAAAAAAAATGCTTGGGAAAACTTTTAAGACTTAAAAGTTAAAGCTTCACCAGTCCACAACTCTATAAAGTCATTGTTGTAGTTTATTTCCAGTAGGATGGATTGTGTGTAAATAGGTCTTTCTTGAATAAATAAATTGTGTACTCAATTGTCTTCTGATAGTACTTGTAATTTGAGAAATAAAACAGAAACAACGTTGTGTCTGGTGCGTGTGTTTCGCCAACTTGTTTTATCGTTGTTTTCCCCCCTTTTTTCTTTTACATAATGCTACCATCCTGTTGAAATGGTTAGAAGAAAATGAAGGAAATATGGAATTGTGGGATTACAAAATTAAGAATCTGTTTTAGATCTGCTGATCCTACATCCTGACATAACATCTCATGATAAACTACGGTGAAGTACATTGTATTTATCATTTTACAGGGTTAGTTCACCAAAAAATGAAAATTAGAAAAAAACGAGTAATTTTTGTACGTAAAACATAACAAAAATAACGACTTTATTTAAATATCCTCTCTTCTGTGTCATTCTCTTACGCTGGTTATGTTCACCGTTTCCAGGTTCTACATCAGATTGCTGGCTCAGTATTGGCTGATGCTGTTCACGTGACGCATGAGTGTGAAGCTGACGCAGGAGCCGGCCAATAAAGAGTCTGCGTTCGGACTACAACACGAAAGTGCTGAACTGTGTTCACTGCATCAACTGCGTACGAGACTAACAGGGAAGAGGAAGTCATTATTTTAGCTGAACTCTGCAGGAAGGTAGATCTCCATTAATAGGGTTGGGCACCTCTGGTGTAGACAGTAAACCTATTATTTGATCCAGACTCCGGAGCAGAAGGTGGCGGTAAAGTACCAATAAGCTGGATGCCAACAGTCATAGAACAAGAAAGAAGAAACAGAGTATCTGCTTTTGTTGTCACGGAGAAAAAGGCTACTCGATTAATTACTTATTAGCCTAAATAACATCTGGATGTATTCATATGTGGTAAAAGGTCTCCTGCATGACAGGTATGTAACGCTGTGATTTTAATTCAATCATGATGCAAAACGGACCAACTGGAGTGTACTGTGAAAAAGTTGGTTTGACGTTGGATATTCTACAGATATTAAAAAATGTCAATAGATTCTTAAGTGAATAATTATAATTGTATAATTGTGAAAAAAAAATTGAAAGTATTAGAACGTAGAACTGAACACACATCGCGGTTTGTTTTAATCCTCAATGTGTTACAAAGCAAATACGCTCTAGCAGTGACGAGCTAGCGCTTATAGGCAACTTAGGGACCGTCTACAAAGTATATGTGGGAGGAAACCAGACGGTTCTCCACATTAGACACATTCAAAACTAACTGCTCTTTTGTTTCATTTGTGAAACACTGGAATTTAAATGCCACACTGATTTACCAAAAACCTTCACTCAGTTATCATGTGTGAAAACACATAATTTGTTAACCTGATTTAACTATGTTTTGAGAAAGAAACATAGTTAGCCCCTTGCATTTCTGTTTATACTTTAAATATACCTTTTCGATCACTTAGAAATCAAAACTCAATGTTTTGAGAAGCATTTTTAAAAATATTTTATATGCTAACAATTATTTTATCATAATTTTATGATCATAATAATTTTATAGTTTTAAAAATAGTTTTGAATGAAGTGTTTGCTTTTGCAAGAGAAATAGCGAGAATAGTAATGTTAATATCAAAGTTCTTAAGTTATGCTGTTAAAACGGTTCTAAAAAGACAATAGAATCATTATTCAAGACAGTTTGTTTCAATATTAATTCAATTTAGTTCAGTAAGTGTCAATATCTATGTTTCCATCAGTCTTTTTTCATGCGCATTTTGAATTATTGTATCAGGAAATGACAAATTTTGAGATAGAAAATGGCATGAATTTTAAATGAATTTATTCAAAGTTTGAATGTAAAAGTCAAAACAACTTCTATATGTTCCTCTAGGGGACAGTGTACAGCTCACGCTTGATTCTTGACTGCCAATAACATTAGTTGTGTTTTGGTTCTGTGAATAAACCAAAATCTAAATTTTCCTCTAGGAATCAATAAGAAGATCTCTGAAGTTGAAACAGAAGACCATATTTATTTTAAAATTAATTTATGTATTTTTTCACATTTCAGTAGCATGTGTTGTGTTTTACTTTTCCGAATAAAACCAACATCTACACACCCTTTAGACTTGAGATTACTTAAATTTATTAGCACATTTAAATCTCAATAACATGTTTTTCTGCATCACTTATGGTAGTAAATCTGAACTGAAAGTACTTTTTAGTATCTTGTATTAGACACATCCTTTGGATTTGAGATTGAAGTGTACCCATATGTAATATCACGTTTAACCCAAAATGTAAGTTATTATTAATAACACTTTTATTACTACCACCACTATTAATCATTTTATGAAAACTTTAATTTTGAAAATTCAATGAAAATTTTAGTTATGCTAGCATGTAAGAGTTTTGTGTATTTGTGTTCATGTTTTAAGCCTCTGTGTGTACTATTTGCTAGCATTTTTCAAGAGAGAAACATTTGGATGGAATAATTGTGTGTTTATGCTTTTTGTTTTGTAATTTGTAGACTGTCCCTATCTTGAATCACTACACAATCAAATCTATCAGTTGCAATACCTCAAGGCAGCATGTTTCTTGTCATTATACTAAATCGTTAACATTCTGTTGAATATTTCTGAGGCTCAATCTCTCACAAATATCAAATGTCAAGCCAACTTTATCTCGGTCTCAAGTGTAATGTTCAGTAACAACAGACAACTGCAAACTGCTCATCTGATTTTATTTAATACACGTTTTGAAGACAAGAGTGCTGAGCACTGAAATTGAAAACCAAAAACATGATACAGTATAACTAAACATGCAGTAGACAAGTTTAATACTTTGGAAACAAGGCAAACACAGTTAAAAAGGGGGAAAGATGATTTCATAGATTACAAGGTAATACAAGTTTATCTTGTATAACATGTACTAATGACATTTATGCAGTATTATTTTTAGTGTGTAACCATCAAAATGCTTTATATTTGAACTGAATTAAAAACTGTTAAAGAAATCCAGGATCAATCCAATAACTTTGATTTTTCCAGATCTGGTCCTGTGGGTGTCAGTATCACACCTGCAGTGAAGCTCCTCCCACACCGATTCACCAATAAATACTGGGAATATTCACATCATCCTACAAGAGAAGGACAATCTCCAGGTGTAGCAGCTGAAATCTGTGTGACTGTTAAAGATGGAGTTTATTAAAGAGGAGATTGAAGACATCAGTATTTCAGAACCATCCAGAATAAAACATGAAGATATTGAGGAACAAATAGGTTGGTGTCCATTCCTGGTTCTTCATTGTTTACTGCTGAGAAACATTAAGGTAACACAGCTTTAGTTCAACAGATTTAGTGGCTTTGAAATAATGAGCAAAATAGAGATTATAAATGATACAGATAATGCATCTAAATGATCATAATCTTGAAAAACTGTTGTCATCCACATTTTAAATGGATTAACAAGAAAATGACAAAACTAATCTTTAGCACATTAAAGATCTGATATTTGATTCCCTGTTGTTTTTTCTGTCAGAGTTCTGAGTTCACTTGAACTTATTTTAACCTAATAATATGTTTATTTTAGACTGGATGGAGATGAAACCGCAAAAACATGAACTGAATGAAGCAGAGGAGGAAAAGCAGAGCATCAAAACTCAAAGAACAAAAGCTAAAAAGCCATACACCTGCTCTCAGTGTGGAACGAGTTTCAGTCTAAAAGAAAACCTAAAGACACACTTAAGAATTCACACTGGAGAAAAACTGTTTACATGCACTCAGTGTGGAAAGCGTTTTTCTCAAGCATCAGGTCTCAGTTATCATCTACGTGTTCACTCTGGAGAAAAGCCATTTAAATGTGATCAGTGTGGTAAAGATTTTATTACGTCATCACATCTAAAACAACACCTGAAAGTTCATTCAGATGAGAGGCCTTATGTGTGTTCTCTCTGTGGAAAGAGTTTTTCATTGCTGTACAGTTTTAAACATCACCAGAAAACACATAATGAAGTGAGAGATCATGTGTGTTGTGACTGTGGGAAGAGCTTTACTACTACTGGCCATCTGAAATGGCACCAACGAATTCATACTGGAGAAAAACCTTACAAATGCTCATATTGTGACAAGAGTTTCAATCAGTCAGGAAACCTGAAATCACATGAGCGACTTCATACTGGAGAGAAGCCGTACCACTGTACTGAGTGTGAGAAGAGTTTCAAATGTAAAACTGGTCTCAAGTATCATCTGCTCTGTCACACTGGAGAAAAGCCATTTAACTGTGATAAGTGTGGTAAAAAGTTCATTTCACCATCACATCTGAAACAACACCTGAATGTTCATTCAGATGAGAGGCCTTATGTGTGTTCTCTCTGTGGAAAGAGTTTTTCATGGCTGTGTCATTTAAAACAGCACCAGAAAACACATGCTGGAGTGAGAGATCATGTGTGTTTGGAGTGTGGGAAGAGCTTTACTGCATCTGGTGATCTGAAACTGCACCAAAGAATTCATACTGGAGAAAAACCTTACAAGTGCTCATATTGTGACAAGAGTTTTTCTCGGTCTGGAAATCTGAAAGTACATGAGCGAGTTCATACCGAAGAGAAGCCGCACCACTGTACTCAGTGTGAGAAGAGTTTTAAACATTTATCAAGCCTTCACACTCATATGAAAATATGTTGCAAGTGAAAAACACTTTTATATCAATTCAACTAAATAGTGTGAGATAAAATATGGAGTTTGTCCTAAATGCACAGTATCATCTAGTTTAATTTTGTCAATTTTGTGAAAAGCTTGGAAAATTATAAAGACTAAAAAGTTGAAGCTTCACCAGTCAACAACTCTTACAGTCTAAATAAAGTTGCTTTTTCTGTCAGGATGGGTTGTGTGCTAAATAGGTGAAAGTGAAAGCCAAGTGTGGTAAAACATATTTGGAATTTGTCCTCTGCATTTAAACCATCCAAGTTATTTCATTCACATAATAAGTAGTGAATAGTGAACACACACAAACACCTGGAGCAGTGGGCAGCCATTCACGACAGCGTTCAGGGAGGGATTGGGCACTTCAGTCATTTCCTGTGGGTATTTAGACTCAACCTGCAACCCTTTGGGTTACCAGTCTGAATGTAACCATTAGGCCACGACTGCCCTAAGAAACTGCTCCAAGGTCTTTCTTGAAGTAGATCTATTCATGTCATTTACTTATTGACTAAGTGTACTATATTGTTTTCTGATAGTATAGCTATGAGAAATAAAACAAAAACGACATCTTGCCTCATGTCATTTTTCTACCTAAAAATTAGTTTAACAACTTGTCACAATGATATTTTCAGATATCTGAATTTTACCTACTCTTAGTCGAATCTGCTGTTCAGCGAATTGATACTGAAATTACTCAGCTCCTCACTCACACCAGAGATCCGCCCCTAGTCTTGTTGATGCTAAGTGCTAACTGCTAACAACAGTAGCCTGCCTTTGTCGTCACAGAGAGAAAATCAACTGAATGAATTACTTTAGGAATTAGTAAATAACATCTGGATGCATTCATATGTGGTAAAAGGTCTCCAGCATGTCAGGTATGTAGAGCTGTGATTTTAATGAAATCATGTTGCAAAACGAACTAACTCGAGTGTTTATTCATTAACGACAATTTGCTCATAACTGCAAACTTTAGCAAACTGATTTTATTTAATATTTTGAAACGACGACAGTGAAGAACAATGGAATTATACACTAAAACTTAAAATACAAATGAATAATATAATAATATAAATTACAAATAAAGTGACATACAAGTTTCACTCATCGTGGCGTATGGCCGATATAAAGACATACGACTATGTTTATTTGAATTTATATTTAATAAATTAAAAAATAAATATTTAAAAATGTGTGTGTGTGTGTGTGTGTATTAATACACACATACGTATTATTCTCATTTGTAAGTCGCTTTGGACAAAAGCGTCTTCTAAATGTATTTGTAAGAAATATTTACACAAGTATGTTTTCTTATATATTTATACATAATTTATATTATATAAAAATATTTTATAAATATAATGTTTGTTTAAATATTTTGTACATACATGCATGTGTGTGTATTTAAATACACCAAATAATATATTATCAGAACACAAATGTTTATTTTGGATTCGATTGAGGATTTATTTTATTTTATTTTAGATTTCTGATTCATTTAGATCATAATCGACTATAATGTGTCTGTCCTGTTTCATCCTTATAATATCCTGGGTTTCATAAAAATGAACAACCTGCTGTTTTATAAACTACCGATGTGTAACCATCAAAATGCTTTATGTTTGATTTAAATTAAAAACACCATATGTGTTTGCTGTTAAAGTAGTCCAGTATCAATTCAGTAACTTCTTTGATTTTTCCAGATCTGGTCCTGTGGGTGTCAGTATCACACAGTGATCACAGTTCACACCTGCAGTGAAGCTCCTCCCACAACAATTCACCAATAAATACTGGGAATATTCACATCATCCTACAAGAGAAGGACAAACTCCAGGTGTAGAAGCTGAAATCTGTGTGACTGTTAAAGATGGAGTTTATTAAAGAAGAGATTGAAGACATGAGTATTTCAGAGCCATGCAGAATAAAATATGAAGATACTGAGGAACAAATAGGTTGGTGTCCATTCTTGATTCTTCATTGTTGACTGCCGAGAAACATTAAGGTATCAAAGCTTCAGTTCAACAGATTTGGTTTCAGATTTTTCAGTTCAACATAAATTATACATAAAATGCAATTAAATGATCATAATCTTGAATAGCTTTTGTCATGTACATTTTACATGGATAAACAAGAAAATGACAGAACTAACCTTTAGCACATCAAAGATCTGATACTTGATTCTCTGTTGCTTTTCATCTGTGAAATCAGAGTTTTAACAACATAATGTTTTCATTTTAGACTGGATTGAGATGAAACTGCAAAAACATGAATTGAATGAAGAAGAGGAGGAAAAGCAGAGCATCAAAACTCAAAGAACAAAAGCTAAAAAGCCGCACACCTGCTCTCAGTGTGGAACAGGTTTCAGTCTAAAAGCAAACCTAAAGATACACTTAAGAATTCACACTGGAGAGAAACTTTTTACATGCACTCAGTGTGGAAAGAGTTTTTCTCAATTATCAGGTCTCAGTTATCATCTACGCTTTCACTCTGGAGTAAAACCATTCAAGTGTGATCAGTGTGGTAAAGATTTTGCTTCAACATCAAATCTAAAACAACACTTGAAAGTTCATTCAGATGAGAAGCCTTTTGTGTGTTCTTTCTGTGGAAAGAGTTTTTCATGGCTGAACAGTTTTAAACTACACCAGAAAACACATAATGAAGTGAAAGATCATGTGTGTTTGGACTGTGGGAAGAGCTTTACGAGAGCTATCAATCTGAAACATCATCAAAGAATTCATACTGGAGAAAAACCTTACAAGTGCTCATATTGTGACAAGAGTTTTAATCAGTCTGGACACCTGAAATCACATGAGCGAGATCATACTGGAGAGAAGTCGTACCACTGTAGTCAGTGTGAGAAGAGTTTTGCATGTAAAACTGGTCTCAAGTATCATCTGCTCCGTCACTCTGGAGAAAAGCCATTTAACTGTGAACAGTGTGGTAAAGATTTTATTTCATCATCACAGCTAAAACAACACCTGAAAGTTCATTCAGGTGAGAGGCCTTATGTGTGTTCTTTATGTGGAAAGAGTTTTTCACGGCTGGATGGTTTTAAACTGCACCAGAAAACACATGATGAAGTGAGAGATCATGTGTGTTTGGACTGTGGGAAGAGCTTTACAACAGCTGAGAATCTGAAACGGCACCAAAGAATTCATACTGGAGAAAAACCTTACAAGTGCTCATATTGTGACAAGAGATTCACTCAGTCAGGAACTCTGAAATTACATGAGCGAGTTCATACTGGAGAGAAGCCGTACTACTGTACTCAGTGTGAGAAGAGTTTTGCACGTTTAAGAAGCCTTCACACTCATATGAAAATATGTTGCAAGTGAGAAATACTTGGAAACCTTGGAAAATTATAAAGACTAATAAGTTGAAAGCAATTGGGCACTTCAGTCATTTCCTGTTGGTATTTAGACTCAAACCTGCAACCCTTTGGGTTACCAGCCTGACTCTAACCATTAGGCCACGACTGCCCCAAGGTCTTTCTTGAATTAGATCTATTCATGTCATTTACTTATTGACTAAGTGTACTATATTGTTTTCTGATAGTATAAGTATGAGAAATAAAACATCTCGTCTTGATTTATTAAATAAACACAAAGAATGGATTTAAATAAACTGAGCAAGCAGCTAGAATCATTTTTGAGTGTATTGTTTTTAATTGTTAGCATATGTTTCAGCATTATGTCTAAATATGCAGTAATGGCCTTAGATTCTCCTTCATAATACCTTGAAGAAATTTAAAGTAGCATAAATAACACACTTCTAAATTAAAATCAGCAAGCCAGAATTACAATATTCCCTTTTTCTCACAACTCAACACTACATTCCAGTAGGTGGCGCTAATGCGCATTAAAGCGGTTTACAAACTTCCATAAAACGTAAAAGAAGAAGATGATCGTCCTGAGAAGAAAGAAAAGGAGAAATCCAAGCAGAAACAGCTTAATTCTCTGTCCTCTAATATAGTAAAGATGGAGTTTATTAAAGAAGAGATTGAAGACATGATTGATCCAGAACCATCCAGAATAAAACATGAAGATACTGAGGAACAAATAGGTTGGTGTCCATTCTTGATTCTTCATTGTTGACTTCTGAGAAACATTAACATAGTTTCAGTTAAACAGATTGGGTGGCTGTGACATAAGCAGTTTATATTTGATTAATGATACAGAAAATGCATTTAAATTATCATAATGTTGTATAGAAGTTAGTGCTGGGCGGTAAACAGGTTTCAATTTCGAGGACGATATGTAACTTATTTCTTCAAAAACCGTCATACCGGTGCATAGCTGAAACAGCTGCTGTATCTATTCAATGGCCATGTAGATCGCTGAGTAGAGCGGACTTCTATTAACTGCATACTTACACTAATGGAACAACTTTATAACACAACAATAAATAACTCAAAACTAACTCTCTTTAATTCTGTAAATATGTAGCTATGATTTCCGCGATGCAGAAAAAACAGATGAAATCAATGAATGCAGTCCAAGAACTGTAAGCGGAACGTCACAGAATTTGGTAGGTTTTTGATGACAACTATCGATATTTGTCTTATCATATACACAGGAAGTAGGTCTTCACAACCCTGGCAAAAAAAGAGTGTACTTCGATTATTAGAGATAACAATAATAATAATAATAATAATAATAATACCATTTATTAAAACATACAAACTTTTAAGTTCTATGGCACCTTTAAAAAAAAATGTGATAGATTTTTGTTCAAACCACCCAGCACTAATGAAAGTTGTCAAACACATTTTAATTGTATTAACAAGTAAATAACAGAACTAAACTTTGGCACATAAAAGATCTGGGGCCGTATTCACAAAACATTTTATCTTACCACTAAGAGTTCTCCTAAATAGCAGTAAAAGTTCTTAAAACCTATTCTCAAAGCTGCTGAGACAAACTTTTAATAAGGAATAGACTGAAGTCTTAAGCTAAGAGTAAGGGCAGGGTTGACCACGTTGCTATGGAGTATACACACAGTGATTGGCTGATGAGGGAGGAGTCAGCGATTTAATCATAGAAATATTGTAGAATGAGGTGTCATGTTTCCATATTAAAATAAAGGTTTTAAAATACAAATGTTGCCCTATTCAAATAAATATTTTAATAAAAATATTGCCATATTCAAATAAAGGTTTTAAAATGTAGGCTAAGTGTCACTAATTAAAACTAATTAAAGTATATACAATTAATTGTCTGCCTCTTGGATGTCTGCATCTCAAGACAATGCAAAATGCAAACGACAAATTATGTTTTATAAACAAAGTTTGGGAGGAACACATTCAAACGGTCTTTCTAATCAGCTGAAGAGGAGGAATATATACACAGACGAGAGCCGACTCGCCTATAGTTACTTTGACAGTTTTCTGCATCCCTCCGCCAACCCGCTCCTCACTCTCGGCTGGGGATACGGGGAGAACTTTGGGCTTGGTCTAAATTCCAAGCTCGGAGCCCTCGATCCCCTTGGACAGCGTTCCAAATACACTTATTAATCTCTTTTTTTACTCTATTCAAACATTTGTAAATGTGAACTCATGAAAACCACTGCCACAGGTAATCAGACAATATTTATTTATTTGTTATAGATTTATTTTTGGGGTCTCATCGTGGATTCAAATCTATAAATCAAAATGTATTGCATTTATGAAGAAAAAATTTAATACCTAAGGCTCTATTGCTATTGCCTCAAGGGTGTACAGTGTCTTTGGGTGGATTAGGATTGTTTGTGATTTGGTCTTAGTGACTTAGGAGTCCTCTTGCCTACTTCTAATGTTTCATGGATTTAGGAGCTAGTTTTAGCGCTAAAATGCTTTGTGAAATACTCTGAGCAAAAATGTAGGAGTCCTAAAATTAGGACTGACACGCCCATTATTTTTAAAAGTTTCTACTAAATCTGCAATTTAGGAGCTACTTTTAGCCTTAAGATGTTTTGTGAATACGGCCCCAGATCTCTGTTGCTGTTAAATCAGAGTTCACTTGAACTGATTTTAACCACATACTATTTTTATCTTAGACTGGATGGAAGTGAAGCAGCAAACACAAGACCTGAATGAAGAAGAGGAAAATTGTACCCTCACATCTCAAGAAACAAAACCTAAAAAGCTGCACACCTGCTCTCAGTGTGGAAAGAGTTACACAAAAAAAGAAAACCTTAACCTACACATAAGAGCTCACACTGGAGAAAAACCGTTTACATGCACTCAGTGTGGAAAGAGTTTCACAAAAAAAGAAAACCTTAAAACACACATAAGAATTCACTCTGGAGAGAAACCGTTTACATGCACTCAGTGTGGAAAGAGTTTTAATCGTACATCATGTCTCACTGTTCATCTGCTCCGTCACTCTAGAGAAAAATCATTTAACTGTGATCTGTGTAGTAAAGATTTTATTTTGTCATCGCATTTAAAACAACATCTGAAAGTTCATTCAGATGAGAAGCCTTATGTGTGTTCTCTCTGTGGAAAGAGTTTTACATGGGTGAAAAATTTTAAATTGCACCAGAAAACTCATGATGAAGTGAGAGATCATGTGTGTTTGGAGTGCGGGAAGAGCTTTACTACAACTGCCCAACTGAAACGACACCAAATAATGCATACTGGAGAAAAACCTTACAAGTGCTCATCTTGTGACAAGAGTTTCACTCAGTCTGGACAACTGAAGTCACATGTGCGAGTTCATACTGGAGAGAAACCTTTCTTATGTCATCAGTGTGGAATTTGCTTTGCATATAAGGACAGTCTTAAGAAACACACAAGAATTCATACTGGAGAGAAACCTTTCATATGTCATCAGTGTGGAATTGGTTTTGCACGTAAAGACGGTCTTAATAAACATAAGATAAGAATTCACACTGGAAAGAAACCGTATACATGATCTCAGTGTGGAAAGAGTTTCCCATATACAACTGGACTCAGACTTCATCTGTGCATTCACTCTGGAGAAAAATGAAATGTTTTTCACCTGTTGTCAGTGTGGAAGGAGCTTCGCAACTTGTGAGAATGATGTGAGAGACTGATACTGTCATATAGAAAATGATTCCTTCAACTTACTGCTGCTAAAAGAGTGTACCTAGTTTGTTACCCATGGCTTTTCTATTTTGGGTTTATTTTTGTTAAATAAATTATGAAATGGTGTAATATATAATTTGTTGTTCATCTGAGGTGGTATTTAACCATAAAATTGTAAAGAGTGTCCTTTTTCATGTTTAAATATAGTCCACAAGACAAAATAAAAGTTGAATACATAAAAATGACCCTGTTCAAAAGTTTACACATGTAAATAAAAGTCTAAATTAAATCTGTTCATCATATTGTCACAATTACGTTTGTTTTGACTCTTTGTGTTTCATCATCATCTGCCTTAATTGCTCATTTGTTGTCATGGACACTTATGGTTTTCAGCTGTGCACTCATTAATCACCATCATCATCACCACCTGTATTTATGTTCAGTTCTGTTCCAGTCTAGTCTTGTCTTCATTAAATGGATGTGTTGATGGTTGTAACACGACTTTCACGTGTACATCCACTGGACCCACAAAAATGTGCCAATATTTGCCTCAGTCTGCTATATGTTTCAGTATAATTTTATATCTAAATATGCAGTAATGACTTATAGATTCTCCTTCATAATGCCTTGAAGAAATTTAAAGTAGCCTATATAAGACCCATCTAAATTAAATAAAAATCAGCAAGCCAAAATTACAATATTCCCTTTTTCTCAAAACTCAATACTACACTCCAGTAGGTGGCGCTAATGCGCATTAAAGCGGTTTACAAACTGTCAAAAAACGTAAAAGAAGATGATCGTCCTGAGAAGAATGAACAGGAGAAATCTGTGTGCTGTAATATAGTAAAGATGGAGTTCATTAAAGAGGAGATTGAAGACATGAGTGATCTAGAACCATCCAGAATAAAACCAGAAGATACTGAGGAACAAATAGGTTGGTGTACATTCTTGATTCTTCATTGTTGACTTCTGATAAGCATTAGTTTCAGTTCAACAGATTGGGTGGCTGTGACATAATAAGCAGTTTATAGATGATAAATACACAGAAAAAGCATTTAAATGATCATAATATTGTAGAGAAGTTAGTGTTGGACGCTAAACCGGTTTTTCAAAAACCGTCATACCGGTGCGTAGCTGAAACAGCTGCTGTATCTATTCAATGGCCACGAAGAGCGCTGTCGATTGTATAGAGAGAGGACTTATATTAACTGTATACCCTTCTTACACTAATGAAAACAACTTTATAACACAATAAATAACTAACCGAACTAACAACAAATCAAAATCACCTATTCTACAAATACCACGTAGAGCCATGATTTCCGTGATGAAGAAAACACGAATGAAATGACAGAATCCAGCCATTACTCTATAATGCAGAACATCATGGAATTTGGCAATTTTTGGATGAATAAATCAAAAGTAGGGCTGTACAATGAATCAGACATCGATACGGATTAGTGTCTGACTGTGTATATTAAAGCTAAAAAAGACTGCTATTGAAATCTGAAGTTTGTATGAATGAGAATAACTCACCTACCAGGGTTGCCAGGTTTGCACAACAATCCCACCAAATTGCTTCTCAAAAATAGAGCAATCACATTTCACGGGGGGTCCCTCAGTAAAAAGCGCATTCCTGGCGGGGTTCCCCAGGCTAAAGTCGCATTCCAGGGGCTAAATATCATTTTATTTGGGGTTGCTTCAAACCGCGGACTTGACAACACTGATTACTATAGTGAAGCACATGACACTCGCGATGATTTCTGTCTGCTGTCTCTCTATACACGAACACGAACACTTTATGAGTCACTTTATGAACATTTCACCGTTTAATTTGTTAAAACTATCGATATACACTATCATATACACAGTTAAGTCAAAGGTCTTCACGACCCTGTCATAATAGTTCGGTATAACTTTAAATATTACAATTGTACAACATAGTACATCGGGGGTGCATCTCATATCGCAATGCGCCTGCGTTCCCATCATTTCTACCCGATTTCTACCGCGGGAGAAGCTTAATTAATTGAAATAATTATGTTTCTTTAATTTTTATCTTGACTTTACAATGTTTATATAATATATATTCCCTGTACTCCTGACAGTAAAATATGCCAGAATAAATGTCCAGTGAAAAAAATAAATATATTATATACCGTGAAACCGCCTGAATCTTAAAAATAAACAAATAAATAAATAAATAAAAATACAGATATAGATTTTTGGTCAAACCACCCAGCACTAAGAAGCACTAGAAGTTGTCAAACACATTTTAATTGTATTAATAAGTAAATGACAGAACTAAACTTTGGCACAAAAAAGTTCTGATACCTGATCTCTGTTGCTGTTAAATCAGAGTTCACTTGAACTTATTTTAACCACATAATATTTTTATCTTAGACTGGATGGAAGTGAAGCAGCAAAACCTGAATGAAGCAGAGGAAATTCATACCTTCACATCTCAAGGAACAAAACCTAAAAAGACACACATATGCTCTCAGTGTGAAAAGAGTTTCACAAATAAAAGAAACCTTAACATACACATAAGAGTTCACACTGGAGAAAAACCGTATACATGCACTCAGTGTGGAAAGAGTTTTAATCGTTCATCAGGTCTCAGTGTTCACCTGCTCCGTCACTCTGGAGTAAAACCATTTAACTGTGACCAGTGTGGTAAAGACTTTATTTCGTCAGCAAGTCTAAAACAACACCTGAAAGTTCATTCAGATGAGAAGCCTTATGTGTGTTCTCTCTGTGGAAAGACTTTTTCATGGCTGCGTCATTTTAAACTGCACCAGAAAACACATGATGAAGTGAGAGATCATGTGTGCTTTAATTGTGGGAAGAGCTTTACTACAACTGCCCAACTGAAACGACACCAAGTAATTCACACTGGAGAAAGACCTTACAAGTGCCCATATTGTGACAAGAGTTTTGCTCGGCCTGGACAACTGAAACTACATGAGCGACTTCATACTGGAGAAAGACCTTACAAGTGCTCATATTGTAACAAGAGTTTCACTCAGTCTACACACCTGAAATCACACAAGCGAGTTCATACTGGAGATAAACCTTTCATATGTCATCAGTGTGGAATTGGTTTTGCACGCAAGGACAGTCTTAACAAACACATGAGAGTTCACACTGGAGAGAAACCATATATATGCGCTCATTGTGGAAAGAGTTTTTCTCAAGCATCATGTCTCAGTGTTCATCTGCGCATTCACTCTAGAGAATAAACATTTAACTGTGATCAGTGTGTTAAAGATTTTATTTCATCATCAAATCTAAAACAACACCTGAAAGTTCATTCAGATGAGAAGGTTTGGTTTTGCATGCAAAAAAGGGTCTTAAAGGGTTAGTTCACCCAAAATGAAATTTGTCATTAATTACTCACCTCATTAGTTTCACACCCATAAGAACTTCATATGTCCTCAGAACACAAATTAAGATATTTTTGATTAAATCCGAAGGTATCTGATCCACACGTAGGCAGCAATGTCATTGCATCTTTTCAGGTCCAGAAGGGTATTAAAGACATCGATAAAACAGTCAACGTGACTACAGTGGTTCAACCTTAAATGATTAGTTCACTTTAAAATGAAAATTAGCCCAGGCTTTACTCATCCTCAAGCCATCCTAAACGGCCCAATTCTGGGATTGCGTGACTGGGGGGACATTTCACAAACTTTTTTTTTTAACTACTAAACTAATTAGGGTTGTTTATTGCAAGTAATTTGAGAGGAACTTTAAATATATGTACATTTCAAGTCGCATTATGTTTGTCTACATATAGGCCACAAGACATTAATAAATTAAGAACTTTGTATCTTTCCTTCCCCGACAGCAACATAGTGTCTGCCCAGATCTGGCCCACATCTGGTCCGCGTGTAATCCACGTGTACCAGATGTGGGCCCGATTTGGGCCAGACTATGTTGTTGTCTGGGTTTCCTGTACTCCCAATGCTAAGTACACTTTAAAAAAATTGTGATATTTAGCCATCCTTAAAATTTGTTAGATATAGATTTGTTATTAGTCACAATAGTTGTACTTTCTGTGATTTTGAACGCATATTGACAACGGCTAATATTCCCTTTTTCCAAACTCAATACTACACTCCAGTAGGTGGCGCAAACGCACATTAAAGCGGTTTACAAACTTTCTTAAAACGTAAAAGAAGAAGATGGTCGTCCTGAGAAGAATAACAAGAGAAATCCGTGCAGAAACAGCTGAAGTCTGTGTGCCATACTATAGTAAAGATGGAGTTTATTAAAGAGGAGATTGAAGACATGAGTGATCCAGAACCATCCAGGATAAAACATGAAGATACTGAGGAACAAATAGGTTGGTGTCCATTCTTGATTGCTGAGAAACATTAACAAAGCTTCGGTTCAACAGATTGGGTGGCTGTGACATGCAGTTTATAGATGATAAATACACAGAAAAAAAACACAAATGCATTTAAATTATCATAATCTATAGAAGTTAGTGCTGGGCAGTAAACCGGTTTCACTTTTGATACCGATATGTAGCCTATTTTTCAAAAAACGCCACACTGGTGCGTAGCTGAAACAGCTGCTGTATCTATTCAATGGCCATGAAGAGTGAGAAAGCGGATTCTATTAACTGCATATCCCTCTTAAACTAATGGAAACAACTTTATAACATAACAATAAATAACTAACCAAACTAACTCTCTTATATGCTACTAAAAATGTCATTCAGAGCCATGATTTCCGCGATGAAGAAAATAACGGATGAAATCCAGGCATTACTACTGTATGAAATGGAACATCACGGAATTTGCAATTTTTGGATGAATAAATCAATAGTAGGGTTGTATCGATACGGATTAGTGTCTGTGAATTAAAGCTAAAAAAGACTGCTATTGAAATCTTAAGTTTGTATGAATGAGCGTCTACTCCTACTAGGGTTGCCAGGTTTTCACAACAAACCCCGCCAAATTGCTACTCAAATAGCTCAATCACGTTTCACAGGGGGCCCACAGTAAAAATCGCGTTCCAGGGGTTAAAATTCGCTTTTTTTTGCGGGGCTCCCCAGGTGAAAGTCACATTCCAGAGGCAAAATACCATTCAGGGTTGCGTCAATTCTTCATGACCCTGTCAAAATAAAGTTCGGTATAACTTGAAATATTACAACAGATAGTAGGCTACATCAATTATTAGAGATAATAATAATACCGTTTATTAAAACACACAAACTCAAAGGTCTTCGTTGAAATTACAGAACATAGCCTATTTATTATTATTATTATTATTAATTTAATGAAATAAATTAATTTTATTACTTTTTAAACTAAATTGTTAGCTTTATGAATTGATTTGATTTATGAATTGATTTAATTCTTTAATTTTTATTTGTCCTTACAATGTTTATATAATGTATATTCCCTGTACTCCTGACAGTAAAATATGCCAGAATAAAGATCCAGTGGGAAAAAAAGAAAAGTGATATACCGTGAAACTGCCTGAATCTGGAAAAAAAAGTGATACAGATTTTTGTTCAAACCACCCAGCACTAATAGAAATTGTCAAACACATTTTAATTGTATTAAATATAGCTGCAAGCAGGGATGATGGGCCCAAGCCCGGTGGCTTCAGAGCAACTGTGCATGGCATGCAATAGGCAAAAGTCAAAGTCATTTGAATACACCACATTTACTGCAGAAGATGGTGCCCATATGATTACAAACCACAACAGCCACATCCATAAGCTCATTTAAATTTAGATGAATTTCATGTCATACAATGTCAAAGGTCAATTTCACATGAGTGTAGAATATCATCCTAATCTGCCATGTCTGTGCTTTTCTCAGACAACCTCTATAAAAAATTCCAGAGCAAATTACATACTGTTATTTGCAACAGTACTCCAAGAAATGTAATCCAGTCTTAATGCGAATGTCTGTGATTGCTGATGTTGTATTATCCTAACACATCTCTTTATGTGTTTTTGACCTCCCTGAGCTATCGTTTGTGCACCAATCTTATGCACCAAAAGCATGCTTTCATTTAATTTCAATATTTGTGGTATACGGTGAAAAAATAAAGTTATAAAAATTAATAAATAGAGCCAAATCACAGAACCTGCAAAGATGATTTTAATATCAGTCTTAGGTACATGTTTAGATTTTTCTGCTCACTTATGCAAGTTTATTTTAAACAGACACTTTTATAAAATCATGTTAAATTTATTTAAATAGGGTTTTTAAAATAAATTTGAATTAATAAATAATTAATTTAAAGATATATGCGTCATACATGATGTTCGCAAACACAGCGAAAAATTCACATTCAAACCAAAATATCTGACTTCCTCTTGGGCGGAGCTAATGACTGTAAATTAGAAAGTTATCCGGCTTAATGAGATCAGTATGTGTACCAAGATTGGTGACTGTAGGTTAAACTAATCTCCTGCTTTTGTCAAAAGGTGGCGCTATGGAGGCTTTCCTCTCCACCCATTTCTAAGGCTTTGCCCATGTATAGACATGTGTGTCTCAAAAGCATCTCAAAAGTCTCAAAAGCATCCAAAAACAAATATTGAAGTTTGATCTGTTGCTATGGCAACAGTGTTTGAAAAATATCAAAAATCTTTTCACAGGTCTACTTTTGCCATGTCTTGACATTTATTATAATGAAGTTTGAAGCAAATCAGGTAAAAATAAGAGTGTGATCTCAAAGCATTTTGAAAGTGACTTCCTGCTGCCAGTTGATGCCGCTATAATTTTGACTCACAATAGTGACATCCATGTGATCGACCTCCTACAAGGAATACACTGCTGAAGTTTCATAAAAATCAATGTATGAAGAAGTTATAACACACTTCCTGTTTCCCTTTTCTCCCCATAAATTTGTTGCCTCGCCACAGCCAAACCGTTCGAGATATCAAAATTCGCTTACAATTTAGCATCCTCAATGTCTTGACTTCATGCCGACCAAGTTTGGTTATGATAGGATTAATCGCCTAGGAGGAGTATATCAAATTCCAGAGCATGCCTTTTTCAAACAACCCATAATAGCTGACTTCCTGTTGAGCTGGCGTATAACTTTTTGAAAGTTGTTTGGCCTGATGAGGTCTATATGTGTACCATGTTTCATACTAATACATGCAAGTGTGTTTGATATAGGGACCAAGTTTTCGGACCCTGTTCAAGTGGGCGCCATAGAGCCCCTGTGCCACGCCGGGTTCCCAGTCTCTGCAGCGTCCTAATGGCTGCAGATTCCAATGTTTGTGACAATTTTCAAGATTTGAGCATGTTAAAGGGTCATGAAACCCCAAAACACTTGTTTTGAGCTGTGAACAGATATGTATAGGCTGCACATCATTGAAAACACTAAAGGTACTCATTAATGTTATTCATAAGTGAAAAATAGTTATTTTTGCCTTTTTCAGAGCGATTTCTGTCTTCCGGTTTGAAAAGCTGAGTCGGAGCAACGTCACAAAATCTGACGTAATCGTGTACTTTCGGCCCAAGTATGGGCATGGTCGAACATGCTGACGTAGATTGTTTCGAGTGATTCTCGACATATATTCATGACCTAAAGCTCATTTAATCCAATCACTGTGCTGTAGTATGCATAAGATTATAATTGCGGTGTTATGCATGAGGAAGTCTCACTTTTCTCGCCTCGGTCTGTTGTCATTCAGAGATATATCGTTGGTGTTCCTTTCCTCAGTGCTACAACACAAAAATATGTTTTCCTGCGACGCGACCAGAGCAGAGGATTGTGTGCATGTGGATTGTTTCACTGAAATCTACCAGCACAAATGGAAAATATGTTCGCATTACAGCAGAGAATTCAAATGTCCTAAAAGTGCGGCTCATTTTCATCTGCCTGCTCTAGCTGCATTCAAACATGCGAGCCGTGTGTATGTTTACCCCAGTAGAACATGTGTTGTTTGTATTTTGCTCGCGATGCGGTCAGAACTGGAGTTTGAATACGAACACATGAAAAATACGAATGTTATGATATGCACGCGCAGAGCTCCGCGATGAGTTTAATAACACTCGCCACGTGATTATAGCTCACACAGAATAAAGTATCCGTGTTTAAAGGTGCCCTAGATTCAAAAATTTAATTTACCTCAGCATAGTTGAACAACGAGTTCAGTACATGGAAATGGCATACAGTGAGTCTCAAACTTGTTTCCTCCTTCTTATATAAATCTCATTTGTTTAAACGACCTCCGAGGAACAGGCGAATCTCAACATAACACCGACTGTTACGTAACAGTCGGGGTGTACGCCCCGATTATTTGCATATGCCAGCCCATGTTCAATGGGCTGGCAGTTTAACTGAATCGTGTTGCAAAACGAACCAACTGGTAGTGATGGCGAAATGAAGCTTTGTGAAGCACCGAGGTTTTTCTCTCAAGTGTATCGTAAAAAGGTTCATTACTCGAAGCTTTTCAACACGGTGCACACTAACTATCACCACCAACTGGAGTGTTTGTTCAATAATGACATTTTCCTCATAACCGCAAACTTTAGCAAATTGATTTTATTTAATATTTTGAAAAGCCGACAGTGAAGAACAATGGAATTATACACCAAAACTTAAAATACAAATAAATAATATAATAATTATAAAAAACTTACAAATAAACTTGTGACATACATGGTGGCGTATGGCCGATATAAAGACATACACCTTTATATCGGCCATACGCCATGTTTATTTGAATTTATATATAATAAATTAAAAAATAAATAATTAAAAAATGATAAAAAAAATGTTTGTGTATATATAAATACACACACATATGTATTCTCATTTGTAAGTAGCTTTGGACAAAAGCGTCTGCTAAATGTATATGTAAGAAACAAGCATGTTTGTTTATATATTTATATATAATTTATATTATATAAAAATATTTTATAAAAATATGTTTGTTTAAATATTTTGTTAAATAAATGCATGTGTGTGTATTTATATATACAAAGTAATATATTATATGAACACAAATTTTTATTTTGGATGCGATTAACTCAGTCTGCATATTGTTTATTAGGTGGATTTATTTAATCTTATTTTAGATTTCTGATTAATTAAGATCGTAATCGACTGTAACGTGTGCCCTGTTTCATCCTTATAATATCCTGGGTTTCATAAAAATGAACAACCTGCTGTTTTATAAACTACTGATGTGTAACCATCAAAATGCTTTATGTTTGATTTAAATTAAAAACACCATATGTGTTTGCTGTTAAAGTAGTCCAGTATAAATTCAGTAACTTCTTTGATTTTTCCAGATCTGGTCCAGTGGGTGTCAGTATCACACAGTGATCACAGTTCACACCTGCAGTGAAGCTCCTCCCACAACAATTCACCAATAAATACTGGAAATATTCACATCATCCTACAAGAGAAGGACAAACTCCAGGTGTAGCAGCTGAAATCTGTGTGACTGTTAAAGATGGAGTTCATTAAAGAAGAGATTGAAGACATGAGTGATCCAGAACCATCCAGAATAAAACATGAAGATACTGAGGAACAAATAGGTTGGTGTCCATTCTTGATTCTTTATTGTTGACTGCCGAGAAACATTAAGGTATTAAAGCTTCAGTTCAACAGATTTGGTTTCAGATTTTTTAGTTCAACATAAGTGATACATAAAATGCAACTAAATGATCATAATCTTGAATAGCTTTTGTCATCCACATTTTAAATGGATTAACAAGAAAATGACAGAACTAACCTTTAGCACATCAAAGATCTGATATTTGATTCTCTGTTGCTTTTCATCTGTGAAATCAGTTTTAACCATATAATATTTTCATTTTAGACTGGATTGAGATGAAACCGCAAAAACATGAACTCAATGAAGAAGAGGAGGAAAAGCGGAGCATCAAAACCCAAAGAACAAAAGATAAGCCGCACACCTGCTCTCAGTGTGGAACGAGTTTCACACAAAAAGTAAACCTAAAGATACACATGAGAATTCACACTGGAGAGAAACTGTATACATGCACTCAGTGTGGAAAGAGTTTTTCTCAAGCATCAGGTCTCAGTTATCATCTACGCTTTCACTCTGGAGTAAAACCATTCAACTGTGATCAGTGTGGTAAAGATTTTGCTTCATCATCAAATCTAAAACAACACTTGAAAGTTCATACAGATGAGAAGCCTTTTGTGTGTTCTCTCTGTGGAAAGAGTTTTACACAAAAAGTAAACCTGAACAAACACATGAGAATTCACACTGGAGAGAAACCGTTTACATGCACTCACTGTGGAAAGAGTTTTTCTCAAGCATCAGGTCTCGGTTATCATCTACGCATTCATTCTGGAGAAAAACCATTCAGCTGTGATCAGTGTGGTAAAGATTTTGCTTCATCATCAAATCTAAATCAACACTTGAAAGTTCATTCAAATGAGAAGCCTCATGTGTGTTCTGTCTGTGGAAAGAGTTTTTCATGGCTGCACAGTTTTAAACTGCACCAGAAAACACATGATGAAGTGAGAGATCATGTGTGTTGTGACTGTGGGAAGAGCTTTACAAGAGCTACCGATCTGGAACAGCATCAAAGAATTCATACTGGAGAAAAACCTTACAAGTGCTCATATTGTGACAAGAGTTTCACTCAGTCTGCACATCTGAAATCACACGAGCGAGTTCATACTCGAGAAGTCATACCACTGTACTCAGTGTGAGATGAGTTTCACTTGTAAAACTGGTCTCAATTATCATCTGCTCCATCACTCTGGAGACAAACCATTTAAAGGTGCCCTAGAAATTAAAATTGAATTTACCTCGGCATAGTTAAATAATTAGAGTTCTGTATGGAAATGACATACAGTGAGTCTCAAACAGCATTGTTTCCTCCTTATTATGTAAATTTTATTTGTGCAAAAGACCTCTGAAGAACAGACGAATCTCAACATAACACAGACTGTGATGCAACAGTCGGGATCATTAATATGTAGCCCCCAACTTTTGTATATACCAGCCCATGTTCAAGGCATTAGACAAGCCAGTATTAACGTCTGGAGCAGCACACAGATTTTATGCAGGTAAGCAAGCAAGGACGCATTTTTAATTATGGCCCAAAATAGGCAGTTAAAAAACTGAATAAAAAAAATCTGTGGGGTATTTGGAGCTGAAACTTCACAGACACATTCAGGGGACACCTTAGACTTGTATTACATCTTGTGAAAAAGGGTTCTAGGGCACCTTTAACTGTGATCAGTGTGGTAAAGATTTTATTTCATCATCACAGCTAAAACAACACCTGAAAGTTCATTCAGATGAGAGACCTTATGTGTGTTCTCTCTGTGGAAAGAGTTTTTCACGGCTGGACAGTTTTAAACTGCACCAGAAAACACAAAATGAAGTGAGAGATCATGTGTGTTGTGACTGTGGGAAGAGCTTTACTAGAGTTGACCATCTGAAACAGCACCAAAGAATTCATACTGGAGAAAGACCTTACAAGTGCTTATATTGTGACAAGAGTTACACTCAGTCAGGAACTCTGAAATCACATGTGCGAGTTCATACTGGAGAGAAGCCGTACTACTGTACTCAGTGTGAGAAGAGTTTTACATGTTTATCAAGCCTTCACACTCATATGAAAATGTTACAAGTGAGAAATACCTTTTTTTAATGTCAAATACATTCAACTAAATAGTGTGAGATAAAATATGGAGTTTGTCCTAAATGCACAATATCACCTAGTTCAATTTTGTCAATTTGCAGAAACCTTGGAAAATTATAAAGACTAATAAGTTGAAAGCAATTGGGCACTTCAGTAATTTCCTGTCGGTATTTAGACTCAAACCTGCAACCTTTTGGGTTACCAGTCTGACTGTAACCATTAGGCCATGACTGCCCCAAGAAACTGCCCCAAGGTCTTTCTTGAAGTAGATCTATTCATGTCATTTTCTTATTGACTAAGTGTACTATATTGTGTTCTAAAACAAATACATCTCATCTTGATTTATTGAAAGGATTATATTGTTTTAATCTTTCTAACTGTGATAAATATGTTTGAGATGTGCAGTATTATTGTAAAATAAACTCAAATTATGAGGTTTTGTATCATACAAAGAGGTTGGAGTTAATTGACTGCTTACGAACAATAAAGTACCAAAGCTTCAGTTCAGCAAAGATGTGAATGAAGGGCAAATGTGGAATATTTTCTCCAAATGCTGGCTGAAAAGATACAAATCATTGGCAGATAATTTGCTAAATGAGAAAAATGCACTTAAATTTATTAATTTTTTTACCCAGAAAACAAGACTAAAAACCTTATGTACTTTTTTTTTAACCTGAAAATTAATCAAACAATTAGTCAAAATGATATTTTCAGATATCTGAATTTTACCTACTCCTAGTCGAATCTGCTGTTTTGTGACTTGATATGAATTTACTCAGCTCCTCGCTCACACCAGAGATCCGCCCCTAGTCTTGTTGATGCTAAGTGCTAACTGCTAACAACAGTAGCCTGCTTTTGTCAAATTAACTTAATGAATTACTGAATGAAGGAATTATTAAATCACATCTGGATGCATTCATATGTAGTAAAAGCTCTCCAGCATGTCAGGTATGTAGAGCTGTGATTTTAACTGAATCATGTTGCAAAACGAACCAACTGGAGTGTTTGTTCAATAACGACAATTTGCTCATAACCGCCAACTTTAGCAAACTGATTTTATTTAATATTTTGAAAAGATGAGAGTGAAGAACAATGAATACACCAAAACTTAAAATACAAATAAATAATATAAATTACAAATAAACTCGTGACATACAAGTTTCACTCATGGTGGCGTATGGCCGATATAAAGACATATACACTTAGGTTTATTTGAATTTATATTTAATAAATTTAGAAATAATGAAAAAATGAATGTGTATATAAATGCACATAGGCCTACATACGTATTATTCTCATTTGTAAGTCGCTTTGGACAAAAGCGTCTGCTAAATGTAAATGTATTTATGTAAGAAATATTTACACAAGTATGTTTACGATGCTGAATCCAGCTTCTTATTCGCATGTACGCTATCCGGTCCACCTTAAAAGACGCGACGCATCCGCGTTTTTTGCCTTTTATTCACGCTTAACTTGGGACCGCGGTTTTTCTCATCACGCTTTTTTAGGAATTGTGGTGCTTTTTGTGTCTATTTTCATAATTAAAGGAAAATAAACTATTTTGAAATGCAAATAACACTGATATAAAAATGTAAAGGCACATAAAATATAATTGCAGTATTTTTTGTTATGAGCTTAAGGGACCTTGTGGTTTTTATCTTATTCACACTTTTTAGGGACGCTGTTACTATTGTGTCTGTTTTCAGAAAAGAATAAACTATTTTGAAATATAAATAACACTGAAATAGTGAAAATTACTGTGAAATTACTAAGGTATATTAAATACAATTACATCATTCTTTAATTATTGCACATGTCATCCTTTGAATGCATTAAAGGTGCAGTATGTAAGATTTCTGTCCGCTAGAGGCCTATTCAAAACAAAGGCGTAGCTGGCAAGTTTGAGCGCAGAATCTTGGAACATGTGGTCTTCACCTCACAGCTGATGGAAACAATCAGGATAGGACTCAGGAAGAAATCATGTTCATTGATGTGATTATTAACGTTACTGTAGTATGAAGCAGAGCAGGAGCGAGTGTTGTGGAGCTGAACGAGGAGCTGGAGCGATTGATCAACACACGCCTCACGAGCAGCGGGACTTTTATTATGCCACAGTCGCCAGCACCGCTTCCGCTTTTCCGGTCATGAGTATGAGGTAACTCAGCTCTGTTTATCATATTAGATACAATTGAATAAGAAAATGATGTTATAACATAACTCTGTGCGTTCGCTCGGCGGCTGCTGTGAGACACTGTTACACACTGCAGTAAGATAGATCGATTTTAGAATATCATATTAAATACTGGATGGCTTGTGTTGATAAATGGCATGCAATTCATTTTAAAACGTATTTTATGATGAAGAACATTCTGTATTACTGTTACTAAAAATAAAGCTGCATCTGATTATGCTATGTTAGCTACTTCACAAAATAGTGTTTTTCTCTGAGGCATGGTAAAGCATGGTACTCGCAAAAAATCAAGAAAATTAGATTTAAACAATAAGACTAAACGTGTTGAGCTATAACAATAATTAGTTTTCTGTCTATAGATGTAACCAAACATTTGTTGCCTTGCCTATTAAAGCATGTAATATATTAAAGCGTCTTTGGTGTTTCCATGGTTTCTACAAAATAAAACCGGAAACCGAGGGTAACGCGGGTATGACGCGATTGTCAGGCGACTCCTCACACATCCCGGAGCCTTGGTTAAAATTGCAATTTTCTCATGATTTACAAATAGTTGGAAACATTTGGGATATTGTAAGTACTCAAGTGAACAAAATATATAACACTGGCCTAGTGCTTTTTGGATATTTTACTGCAAAAATCGTACATATTGCACCGTTAATATCAATTGGAAAAAAAAACGATTTAAACAAATATTAAATAAGGCATACATGCATGGTTCTATTCACAGTGAGCGCTGTTGGAAATCAACGGAGAAATTCAGGATTTCTCCACCACATTTAAGGGTGCGATAAATCCGACTACGTGGATTGTTAGAGAGTGTATTCATCTAGTGCAAAAAGAAATTTTTGAACATTTTACTGTAATAATATTTTTTAATTGACCGTTAAAATTTTAAATGGGACAAAACAGAGCCACCTGTTGCGCCATCATCCATTTCTTGGCCGCCATGGAGGGTGCGTTAAAGTGGACATTAACCCCTTATACTAGAGCTACTCCTCTAACGAAATGCATATTTTGAGCATTTTTTACTGTAGAATTCTTTTTTTATGAGTCGTTAAACATGGCACATTACACAATGCGCTTTTAAAGTAGTCCAGTATAAATTCAGTAACTTGTCTTTAATTTTTCCAGATCTGGTCCTGTGGGTGTCAGTATCTCACAGTGATCACAGTTCACACCTGCAGTGAAGCTCCTCTCACAACAATTCACCAATAAATACTGGGAATATTCACATCATCCTACAAGAGAAGGACAAACTCCAGGTGTAGCAGCTGAAATCTGTGTGACTGTTAAAGATGGAGTTTATTAAAGAGGAGATTGAAGACATGAGTATTTCAGAACCATCCAGAATAAAACATGAAGATACTGAGGAGCAAATAGGTTGGTGTCCATTCTCGATTCCTCATTGTTGACTGCTGAGAAACCTTAAAGGGTTAGTTCACCCAAAAATGAATATGATGTCATTAAGTACTCGCTCTCATGTCATTCTACACCTGTAAGACCTTTGTTCATCTTCAGAACACAAATTAAGATATTTTTGATAAATTCTGATGGCTCAGTGAGGCCTGCATCACCAGAAATAACACTTTCAATGACCAGAAAGCTACTAAAAATACTAAATACATATTTAAAACAGTTTGTGTGACTATAGTAGTTCAACCTTAATATTATTAAGCGACGAGAATACTTTTTGTGTGCCAAAAATAACAAAATAACCACTTTACTCAACAATATCTAGTGATGTGCGATTTCAAAACACTGCTTCATGAAGCTTCGAAGCTTTACAAATCTTTGCTTTGAATCAGTGGTTCAGAACACCAAAATCACATGATTTCAGTAAGCGAGGCTTCATTATGTCATAAGTGTTTTGAAACTTCTATAGTTCATGTGACTTAGGCAGTTTTGCTCCAAACCACTGATTTGAAATTATATTATATTATATTATATTATATTATATTATATTATTAATGCCTGAAAAGCCGACATCTCTCAAGTTGTTTTTCTTTTACAAAATCATTGACACTCGATAGCGAATGTCAGCTTGTATATCGTTAAAACGACAATTCGTAGATGACAAATATCGCACACCCATATAGCCCAAATTGCATCAGCATTATTTTTTGAGTAGAAAATGCAAGTAAAACCCTTTGCAATGCTGAAAAAAAAAGTATTTTACTATTTTAAAATAGCTGCATATCGCTATAATATTTATCTTTTCTGAGCGAGTATGAATTCACCTTTAAATTCAACTTAGTATGTAGTGTATACCTTCACAACAGGGCTAAATGCACACTTTAAGAAAATTGTGCTTTTCACTACTCCGATATTAAAACAATCAATTTAGCAATGTTTGGACTATTTATGGTTTATTTTGATACCTAGCCTACATGAATAATACATTTTTGTTCAACAAATACACTTTTTTTTAAAGTACACATGAAATCAAAATTGACTTTATTTATTTTGTTAGCTCAAATTGCTAGTTTTGTGGTGAACAATTCATCCGTGCAAGTCAATCCACACAAAAAAATTGTTTGGCTTCGTAATATTTAATCAAAATCTGAAAATGCTCCTCCCCTCTGCAACGGTGCCCCTTCTCTGATGACGTCAGTTTGACGGCTTGGTTTGAAATCGCTTAAACCACTCCCCTGTAACCGTTAGTCTACTATGAGCGAGAGAGAGAGAGAGGAGGAGCGCTAAAGTAAAACTCTGCCCTCTATTCAATATTCTGTTTCACTTGGAAATATGTTACAGCACTGGAGAAAAGTCATTTGTAACTTCCGGTTCACGCAGACTTTAAATTGTTTTACACATTTTTTAATTTGTCATAATTTGTCTTTACCCATTGAATAAATTTTTTAAGAATGTTTACAAAACGTAAAAAAAAAAAAAAAAACATGTTCAATTTTATATGTGTTGTTGATTTATTTGCTACCAAGGATATGCTATATTTTTATAGACATTTATGCATAAGGATTGTCTGTGAAAGTACAGAAAATGTTCCGTTAATGTTCTGTTAATTTTGAAAATACAGAAACTATATTATTACTTATATAGGCTACTATTATTTTACCCAAAATACCATACTTTTACCTAGTCCTCCGTTAATGAAAAAAAAAATCAATTACCTTGAACAAAACCAAAAAACATTAACAAAATATATTCAATAATTTGATTGATTCTCATTTGCTACATAAATCTTTTAACGTTTTTAAAAACATTACATATTAGATCAAATGAGCACAGAATCAACTTTTCGTTGCTGTCCGGAAAGCATCAAGGATCAGCCAAATTAGTGCTGAGCTGAATTTTTGTGCCATCTATTGGTTTAAAATGGAATAAAGTCAAATGCGCCTTCAGCCTCGTTGAACCTTATTTATTGTCTTTAAAGCACAATCTGTAATGTTATAATGATTTTAATCAACATCAAAAATAGTTGGCCTACTTCTTATAGGTTATATAATGCTTATATCAGATTATTAGAGCCTCTACATTGCTACTCATCATTGAAAACAGCTTTATTGAACAAACTGTAAGTGCCGTTGCCCATTTTGTGAATATGCATGAGGTGTAATTATCATAAAAAGGTAGCGCTGAATAGAGAGCTCTACGATGCAATTCTTACTAGTAAAAATTGCCATTGTAGAGCTCTCTAATTCAGTTGTTACTAGTTAGAATGCAATTACAAAGCTCTCTAATTGAATTACAGAGCTCTGCAATTATACATATCTTTAATGTGTTTTTTACTAGTAAAAATTAATTTTTAGAGCTCTCTAATTGTAATTGTTACTAGTAAGAACTGATTTAGAGAGCTTTGTAATTGAAATTCTTAGTAGTATTACTACGAGTAACGCTGGGAATAATTTAAGCTAAAACGGTTTGCCATAGATGCAGGCCTCACTGAGCCATCGGATTTTATCAAAAATATCTTAATTTGTGTTCCGAAGATGAACAAAGGACTTACATGTGTAGAATGACATGAGAGTGTGTAATAAATGACATAAATTTTCATTTTTGGGTGAACTAACTCTTTAAGGTAACAGCTTCAGTTCAACAGATTTAGTGGCTGTGAAATAATGAGCAAAATAAATGATACAGTAAATGTAAAATGTACATGTATCTAAATGATCATAATCTTGAAAAACTGTTGTCATCCACATTTTAAATGGATTAACAAGAAAATTACAGAACTAACCTTTAGTACATTAAAGATCTGATACTTGATTCTCTGTTGCTTTTGTCTGTTAAATCAGAGTTTTAACCACATAATATTTTCATTTTAGACTGGATGGAGATGAAACCGCAGAAACACGAACTGAATGAAGCAGAGGAGGAAAAGCAGAGCATCAAAACTCAAAGAACAAAAGATGATAAAGTTAAAAAGCTACACACCTGCTCTCTGTGTGGAAAGAGCTTCAGACAAAAAGGACATCTAAAGAAACACATAAGAATTCACACTGGAGAAAAACCGTTTACATGCACTCAGTGTGGAAAGAGTTTTTCTCAAGCATCAGGTCTCAATTATCATCTGCTCCGTCATTCTGGAGAAAAACCATTCAGCTGTGATCAGTGTGGTAAAGATTTTACTTCATCATCAAATCTAAAACAACACCTAAAAGTTCATTCAGATGAGAAGCCTTATGTGTGTTCTCTCTGTGGAAAGAGTTTTTCATGGCTGAGCAGTTTTAAACTGCACCAAAAAATACATAATGAAGTGAGAGATCATGAGTGCTTTGAGTGTGGGGAGAGCTTTACGAGAGCTACCGATCTGGAACAGCATCAAAAAATTCATAATGGAGGAAAACCTTACAAGTGTAAATATTGTGACAAGAGTTTCACTCTGTCTGGACACCTAAAATCACATGAACAACTTCATACCAGAGAAAAGCTGTACCACTGTACTCAGTGTGAGAAGAGTTTCACATGTAAAACTGGTCTCAATTATCATCTGCTCCATCACTCTGGAGAAAAACCATTTAACTGTGATCAGTGTGGTAAAGATTTTATTTCATCATCAAATCTAAAACTACACTTGAATGTTCATTCAGATGAGAAGCCTTATGTGTGTTCTTTCTGTGGAAAGATTTTTTCTTTGATGTGCCATTTAAACAGCACCAGAAAACACATGAAGATGTAAGAGATCATGTGTGCTTTGACTGTGGGAAGAGCTTTACGAAATGTACCGATCTGAAACGGCACCAAAGAATTCATACTGGAGAAAAACCTTACAAGTGCTCATATTGTGACAAGAAATTCTCTCAGTCTGCACACCTGAAAACACACGAGCGAGTTCACACTGGAGAGAAGCCGTACTACTGTACTCCGTGCGGGAAGAGTTTTACACGTTTATCAAGCCTTCACACTCATATGAAAAAATGTTGCAAGTGAGAAACATTTTCTTCTTTTTTTTATGTCAAATACATTCAACTAAATAGTGTGAGATAAAATATGGTCCTAAATGCACAGTATCATCTAGTTCAATTTTGTCAATTTGATTTAGATCTATTCATGTCATTTACTTATTGAATAAGTGTACTATATTGTTTTCTGATAGTATAGGTATGAGAAATAAAACAACATCTAGTCTTGAATTATTAAATATACACAAAGAATGGATTATATAGTTTTAATCAAATTAGTCTAATCTTTCTAACTGTGATAAATATGTTTGAAATGTACAGTGTTCTTGTAAAATAAACTCAAATTATCATGTTTTGTATCATACAAAGAGGTTGGATTTCATTTTTATGAAGTTTGTATTATTGACTGCTTACAAACAATAAAGTACCAAAGCTTCAGCTTAGCAAAGATGTGAATGAAGGGCAAATGTGGAATATTTTCTCCAAATGCTGGCTGAAAAGATACAAATCATTGGCAGATAATTTGCAAAATAAGAAAAATGCACTTACATTTATTTTTTCCCCCAGGAAACAAAATTAAACACCTTGTGTCCTTTTTTTTTCTCCTGAAAATTAATCAAACAATTAGTCAAAATTATATTTTCAGATATCGGAATTTTACCCACTCTTAGTCGAATCTGCTGTTGTGTTACTTGATACTGAATTTACTCAGCTCCTCCCTCACACCAGAGATCCGCCCCTAGTCTTGTTGATGGTAAGTGCTAACTGCTAACAACGGTAGCCTGCTTTAGTTGTCACAGAGAGAAAATCAACTGGATGAATTATTTCAGGAATTATAACATCTGGATGCATTAATATGTGGTAAACGGTCTCCAGCATGTCAGGTATGTAGAGCTGTGATTTTAATTGAATCATGTTGCAAAACGGACAAACCTTTGCTCAATAACGACAGAAAACCGCACACTGCTCATCTGACTTTATTTAATAGTTTGAAAAGACGAGAGTGAAGAACAATGAAATTATACACCAAAACGTAAAATACAAATAAACGCGGACTAGTTTAATTCGTAAGAATTAAGGCAAAACCAGTCAAAAAAAGGTAAATAAAGACTCTAAATTAAACAGACTTACTTGAGATGGCGGTCACCCAGATCTTACATAACAATGCTGGATACTGTACACTACTTCTGATTATGTCTCTTGTTAGGAGCATTCAGGACATTGCCTATTAAAAGTGTGTATACTGAAGGATTCATCAAAGGAACCATCTCTTGAGAGAAGATGCTTGAAACTTTCTCTTCAGTGTGCAATTAAGCTGAAAGCAATACTATGAAGCCAGACCTAAGTATATTAGTCCTTTTGGTATTAGTATAAAATCCACGGACATTAAAGGGTTAGTTCACCCAAAAATGAAAATTCTCTCATTTATTACCCTCATGCCGTTCCACACCTGTAAGACCTTTGTTAATCTTCAGAACTCAAATTAAGATATTTTAGTTGAAATCCAATGGCTCCGTGAGGCCTCCATAGGGAGCAATGACACTTCCTCTCTCAAGATCCATAAAGGTACTAAAAACATATTTAAATCGGTTCATGTGAGTACAGTGGTTCAATATTCATATTATAAAGCGACGAGAATATTTTTGGTGCACCAAAAAAACCCCACCAAAATAACAACTTATTTAGTGATGGCCGATTTCAAAACACTGATTCAGGAAGCATCGGATCATAAATGAATCAGTGTATAAAATCCATGAATCTGTCATGAATTTTTCACAATTTTAATTTATTTATTATAAATATAATTAATAATTAACAGCAAATGTTGAGCAATTTTGTCTCTAAAATCTTTTCACTATAAACTGATTTAATTTGGAGCGAGTGATACAGGGGGAGTGGCTGTATTGCATCAGATACATGTCACTTTACTCACAGCTGATTGGTCGAGTGTGGGTTTGTGATCTCTAACTTAAAACAAAACCTGCTCCAGAGAACGATAGCCATGTAGCGTAAGCAGAGGTGGGTAGAGTATCCAAAAACTGTACTCAAGTAAAAGTAGAAGTACTTATAGAAATATTTACTCAAAGTTAAAGTAATAATCTTAATAGAATAAAAGTTAAAAGATAAAAGTAAAAAGTAATAAAGTAATAATCTTAATAGTTACTTGAGTAAGAGTAAAAAAGTATCCAATGAAAAAACTACTCAAGTAGCTAGCTACTTGATATATATAAAACAATACAATAGCATGTTATTATTACTTAGATATTTAAATTATTATCATAATTAGATATCTTTGCAACAAACACAGAAGAGACAAGCATAATTTCTGGCATCTGTAGCCCGAATATCATTGCATGTCCTTTACTTTGTATAATAATAACAACGTATACAGCTACATTTTAAAGAAGAGAGAAATCTCTTTACATATGCTTGCGCTCAGAACCTCTGAACGTCACACAAACATTGATTAAATGCACATTGACGGATCTTCTTCCGTATGTTTTCCAAAATTAAATCAAATGTATGTTTATGCAGGTGCATGTAAACTGGTTAACTGTGTCAACGCAAACTCAATATGAGGAGACGAACAGGTCGACGGCGCCGCCACTGCGCAATAAGGCTATCCACAATTCACCATTTCAAAATCTCTGAACAATGGTAGCTTATTTAATGTATAAATTAAGATATATGTACATAAAAACGATAAAAAATGCTACATACTTTATCGTGGCGTAATAATCTGTTTGGTTGTAAAATGTCGGCTATTGGCTGTATGAATTGAAATCGAATGAAATTGATACCTGTGGAATTGTTCACAGACAGCATACGCAGTTCAACTAATGAAGATCTTCATCGCTGGCAAACAATAGGACGTATTTGCAGATTTGTTTTTAATTGCCTGCAGGTCCACTGCCACGCTTTGAGTGAGAAACCGTTTCAGACGATTCAGTGCGTGCAGGAACTAAACAAATCATTAAATTCGTGAACCGATTTAGACAGTTTTGCCAACTTATTTGATCAAGTGTTTGAACAGAATTGATGCAAAGTGATTCATTTTGTGAATGGGGCATCGTTCATGATAAAAGAGACAGTGTACTTGGAATAAACTATGCATTCTTAACATGTACAGTATTGCATTAAAATAAAGTAACGAGAGGAACGTCGCCAAACGTAGCGAAGTAAAAGTACAGATTTTTCATTAGAAATGTACTCAAGTTAAAGTAAAAGTACCCATATTTTAAATCTACTCTAAAAGGTACTAATACGTTTCCAAAAAACTACTCAAGTAAATATAATGAAGTAAATGAACTTCGTTACTACCCACCTCTGAGCGCAAGTTACCATAGCAGTGAAACCAGCGAAAAACCAATCCACCTTCATGAGCCCGAAAAACCAGAGTTTGCTCAAACTAATCTTGAACTTGCCTGGGTAGAAACTGAAACAGGCTTTTGTGCAACAGGCCACAGATATGATGAATGAAGACCCAGAGTCAGAATTTAAAAATAAAAATACACAATCTTTGAATCCCCCCTTTGATAATTTTTGATCATAAAACAAACTTTTATAAATCATGTATATAGCATGCTGCATACAGGTTCCATTACTTAATGTAATGACAGAATAAGTGTTTATGATGAAGCCTTCATCCTCCTGAATGCTTGAGTCCTTTCTTATTTTGACATTGTGGTGTTGGGGAAGTGGCGTATAGTGTTTTCTGTGGATGTTCAGGCATGTTCAGCTAGGTGGCCAGTGCAGTGCGGTGCGGTCTAGGCGTTGGATGTCTTTGGTCATCCTCTGGAATGCTGGAACACCTGCAATCACACAAAAGAGAAAAGGGAAATGTATCTTGCCAAGGAAAATATTTTAATCAAATAACTCCTAACTGCTCCTTAAACTGTCCCTATTTAATATTGGCAGGACACTACTGTGTTTATCAGTATGTTTATGTCTTCATCCTCAGGCGACAAGCTAGAGCATAAAAACCCTAGTCCCGCCATTTCTGGACTCTGATAAACAATACTGCCATCTATCCCTTATCTCTAGGTAGATGTTTCAAATCCCACTGGCTCACATCAATCTACTTTTCTTTTCTTTGCACCTAAACTGCTCCATCAGCTACCAAGAGATCCTGACATGGGCTTTTCCACCTGGATTCTCGCAGTGATCTCTGAGTTTTTTAATTCTTACTATACCATGGCCCCCCTTTTGAAAACTTTATCCTTGGCGTTGTGTGCTGCCAGGCTGATTCTTTCATCAGTTTGAACAAGGCTGTCAGATGTTAGATTTTCATTGGGCATGGGCTAGGGGTGGGCGGAATGACCAAAAATTTATTTCACGGAATAAGTTATTTTATTTCACGGTAGCGGTATATATCACGGAATAATAATGTTTCAGGTAAATCAACAAAAGGGACTTGCTTAATATATTAAATACCACTTTAAAAATAAAGAATAGGCTCTCATCTTATTTTATTAATTTTTCTTTTATTTAGAGCATTAGTAGTGAATGAGTGAACTTTTAGATCAACCTCACCATAACAATAAATAGGCCACATGTGTGTAGTTTAAAGAGAACAGACTTTTTATTAATATCAGAACAGATTATTAATACTTTCTCGGAGCACTGAAATAAATAAAACTTCAGTAACATAAAACAAATTTTGCAGAAAGTATAAAAATGTAAACATTTGGGGAAAATGTCAGAATCTAAACGCTTGTTCTAAAAAAAAAATAAAATAAAAAAAAAACTGTAAACACTTCCTGAGCAAAAGAAATTTAAACTCTTTTTGAAACATTTTTAAAAATAAATAAATAAATATAAACACTTCAATAAATTAAATAATAAATAAAAAATTATTTTAAACAAAACAATTACAAATTGTGTGCAAGAAAAACAAGCTGGTCAACTCTCTCAGGTTTTAGTGCTGATCTGCGGCATGTGACAATATTCCCACTTGTGCTGAAAGCACGCTCAGATGGAGCACTTGTGGCAGGGATGCACAGATATTTTTTTGCCAGGCTGGCCACACGTGGAAAATTAGCCTCGTGCTGCCTCCACCATTCCAGGGGGTTGGTCTCACCATCCACTTCAACTGCCTGTAAATAGCTGTTAAGTTCCATTTCAATGGACTCCCTTTCTGACTGGGGGACAGCTTGCTGTTGGCGTGAAGCAATTTTGAAGAAGCTTCCCAAACTTTTCTTCTGTTTTTTAGCAGGACATTCTGAATTTTCTCCAGCATCTACAGCTAGTGGCACTGAGACTCCCTCGACAGGCCTTTTTGGATCAGCTGCAAGACTCTCCATCTCTGCTGCAGCTCAGTGCCCGGTTGCATAAAGCACCTTAAGTGTAATTTTCCCTTAAGATGCCCTAGTTTCCCTTAAACTTAAGGGTGTTGCGAAAATAACCGTTAAGTGTTACTTAAGGGTTTCTTTAGGCGAAACGTCATAAACCCTAAGAATTTCCCTTAAGTATATATTTTTCACTTAAGTAATGGTAAGAGTTGCATAAAGCCCCTTAACCTTCATTTCCCTAAGTATATCGTAAGGTTCGTAAAACTTCACCTTAAGTGTTACACGGAGTGAGCAGGTTCAATCCAAGTCGTATAACGTGCCACGATCGGCCGCTTTATATGATAGACAAATTGTACTTTAGCGGTTTATTCACATAAACATTGATGAAATATAACATATCTATAACATATCTTATATGGTCAACGGAAGCGCAAACGTGCGTGCATCACACGCAAAAACAAACCTCATTGGTTCTTGCGCGCACATTTGAGCTTCCGACACAGCCGTAATCATATGGATGTCTTTCAATAAATGGACATAAATGATGAGAGAATATTAAAAATATCTTTATTTGTTATCCAAAGATGAATGAATGTGTTATGGGTTTGGAACGACATGAGGGTGAGTGAATGACGGCAGAAATCTCAATTTTGAGTAAACTATCAATTTGAGTTTCTCGTCTGGTCATTCTCTTTCATATTTGGTTTTCTTTTTTGTTTTCCTTATCCATATTATGTTGTTTTCTGTGAAAACTTACCACGATACGTATTAACAAATAACGTGTCCATGGCAACAGTAGAATTTTTTAACGGCAAAACCTGGGATGCTGTCGTTAAACACTTAACGGTTTCCCTTACCTAAGTGAACAGTTTAAGAGATTATATGCAACACCCTTAAGTCATTCCCTTAGTTAAGGGGAAATCACGCCTTAAGTGTCATACTTAAGGGAAAAACTTAAGGTGCTTTATGCAACCGGGCACTGGTCTTCATGTAGTCCACTCGTTCTGCATTTATGTATGTGGTTTTGAAGCGAGGGTCGAGAAGGGAAGCCATGTCAAGCAGCTCCTGGGTGGATTCATCTGCATATTTTTCATTCAAATAGTCAAGAATGTTCACCTTAATGTCCCTGGTGAGCTGCGTGTCATCATCCTGTGGCTTAAGAACCTGTTCATTAAAAAGATAAAGCACGGGTTTCAAGTATGAAACGCTTACATACTGTTCCCCAGAGAGGGCATCTGTAAACTCTACGAGTGGGCATAATGCCTTATTTACAGACTCAAGAACGTCCATGTCCTGCCATGTCAGAGCCAAATGTCTGGTCTTTTTGTCAGCTTGCAGGACTTGTGTTAGGGCTTTTTCCTGCTCAATGACCCTTTCAATCATTTGTTGGCGCGATCCCCATCTTGTTGGACTCTCAGTGATAAGCTTGTGAGCAGGCAAGCCTAGCTGCACCTGAGCTATGGCCAGTTCTCGCTGTCTTTTCCAAGTGTTTGAGAAGGCACTCACAATTTTCTTGCACACCCCAATTGCGCGGTCAACTTGGGGCACTTTTACACCTCTCTCTGTATAAATAGATTAAAAGGGTAGAGGGCAATGTGTAAACATATTGTAGCAATAGCTGACAAATTACACAAGACAAGTAGCATGCATTTAAAAATGTTTAAAACGTTTATCTCTATAATTAAGATTTATTAATAAGATTAACAACATAGGTACTTCCTAATAACAAGATGTATAAATAATAAAATAAAAACAAAAATAAAAGTCAAAGAATTATAAAACTATTATTGTTATTAATTTCTATTAGACACTTACCAATGGCTAAATGAAGACGATGAGCAAAACACTGTAACCGCGTCCAGTCATTTAGTTGCAGTGCTTTGATGTTGTTCGTTGCATTATCAGTTGTGACACAGACTTGATGATCCTCTCGCAATTCCCATGACTGAAGCGCTTCCTTTAAACTTTGAGCTATCATCTCTCCCGTGTGATCCTCAGGGAAAATAGGAAGTCTGCAGACATCTACTGCACAATGTCCAGTCTTTGATGAAGTGGATTGTTAAGCTCATATATGGCTGTGTAGTTCGGCTTGTCCACAAATCAGTTGTTGTTGAGAAGTATAAAGCATCGCGAAGCTCCGCTTCAATTTTCCGTCGGCATTCTCCATACAACCGCGGCAACTCTACTTCACTAAAGTGCTTGCGGCTCGGCATTACATATCTCGGATCAAGCGTTTTGATCAGATCACGAAATCCCTTCTTTTCCACTGTGTAAACTGGTGACATGTCTTTACAGATATGCATTGTAATGGCTTGCGTTATTTCTTTCCATCTGCGTGAGGTTTTGTCATATGGAGTGCCTCTGGTAAATGATTCGGCCAAACTAGTTTGAGATTGTTTTTTGCTTTTAGCACCAGAGGTTGACGGAACACCTGATGTGGAGCGCATCTGTTGGCTTTCATTGTATTCTTTGACATGCTTCACCTTTAGATGATAAAACAAGTTACTCGTGCTACCGTGGCTAACGGTTACATTCGCGTGACACAGTTTGCAAATCACATTTTTCTGCTCTTTGTCAGCCTTTGTAAACCCGAACCACGTCCATACCACTGATGTCGCGCCTCGTTTCACAACAAGTTCCTCCTCCTGCTGCTCGGGATTGGTTTGTGGGATTTCTTTATCAGCATGCTTATCTTTCTCCATGTTTTTCTTATTATATAGGCTTGTGTGCAGCTTCTCAATCGTTCTCATGTCCCGGCGCGCTACACGTGAGGTTAACCACGCCCACTAATTTAAACTTCGCGGTATACACGGAATAGAAAAATCTGTAACGGTAGACATTTTATTCCGTCGTCACGGAATATACCGTCATACCGCCCAGCCCTAGCATGGGCCCCTTAAAGGGCTCATGAACTGCGTTGTTTTATTGTTTTATAATGTTTCCTGGGCTGCACTTATAATGTTAGTTTGCTTTTTACATCTAAAACTGTCATAATTTATAAATAAAAGGCGTTTTTCCTACCCTGATTTTAGCCCTCTGATTTGAACGCTCTGTTTTAAGGGGCGTGTCTGCTGTGAGACTTCAGTGCTTTCAATACTACATTTAAGACAAAACATTCATTTTCAGGCTAATATTCATTGTTTAATTTCTGAAAACTTCCCCCGTTTATTCAAATAAATTGTATCCACAGACGCATTCTGTTGATCTTCAACATAAAAACTGTAGAATTTCCAAGACTCTTCTGTCCCTCCTGGCTGGCTCGCCAAATTTTTAGATTTTACTGTAGTTGGCTGAGCCGTCATTTGGGTATTAGATTTCTCTAATACATAAGATAAGTAAGCTTGACCAGAGTTCTTGTTGGGAGAAAAAATTATTGAAGGTAGTAGTGTAGCACAGTTCTTCAGCATCAATGTCAGCGTCTCAGTCTTCAAAATATCTTAACCCAAAGTTCTGTCTGTGGGACAGAACTTTATACATGAAGACAATGGGGCTACAAACAATGGAAAACTGTTAGCTGCAAACTGTCTAACGTGCAACCTACTCTGAGTAATGCTGTTTCTTTGTCATTCACACCCATCAGTTTCTGTGGGCCATACGTCTGTATGGGCCATTTGGTTCACAACTTTACAAACACAGAGTTGATTGCATCTGAGGCACAGTCACAATGTAAATGCGTATAACTAAAGATAATGAAAATACACATAATCTTTCACCTGTGGCCTGTTTCATCCTCATAATATAGTGGGTTACATAAAAATTAGCAACCTAGAGCTGTTTTATACACTACCAGTATGTAACCATCAAAATGCTTTATATGTGATTTAAATTTTAAAAAACTTGATGTGTTTTCTGTTAAAGTTATCCAGTATCAATTCAGTAATTTCTCTTTGATTTTTCCAGATCTGGTCCTGTGGGTGTCAGTATCACAGTGATCACAGTTCACACCTGCAGTGAAGCTCCTCCCACAACAATTCACCAATAAATACTGGAAATAGTCACATCATCCTACAAGAGAAGGACAAACTCCAGGTGTAGCAGCTGAAATCTGTGTGACTGTTAAAGATGGAGTTTATTAAAGAGGAGATTGAAGACATGAGTATTTCAGAACCATCCAGAATAAAAGATGAAGATATTGAGCAGCAAATAGGTCGGTGTCCATTCCTGGTTCTTCATTGTTTACTGCTGAGAAACATTAAGAAAACACAGCTTAAGTTCAACAGATTTTGTGGCTGTGAAATAATGAGCAAAATAGAGATGATAAATGATACAGAAAATGCATCTAATTGATCATAATCTTGAAAAACTGTTGTCATCCACAGTTTAAATGGATTAACAAGAAAATGACAAAACTAACCTTTTGCATATTAAAGATCTGATATTTGATTCCCTGTTGCTTTCGTCTGTTAAATCAGAGTTCACTTGAACTTATTTTAACCAAATAATATATTTGTTTTAGACTGGATGGAGATGAAACCGCAAAAACATGAACTGAATGAAGAAGAGGAGGAAAAGCAGAGCATCGAAACTCAAAGAACAAAAGCCAATAAGCTGCACACCTGTCCTCAGTGTGGAACGGGTTTCACAAAAAAAGTAAACCTAAAAATACACATGAGAGTTCACACTGGAGAAAAACTTTTTACATGCACTCAGTGTGAAAAGAGTTTCACACAAAAAGTAAATCTAAAAATACACATGAGAGTTCACACTGGAGAAAAACTGTTTACATGCACTCAGTGTGAAAAGAGTTTTTCTCAAGCATCAGGTCTCAGTTATCATCTGCGTATTCATTCTGGAGAAAAACCATTCAACTGTGATCAGTGTGGTAAAAATTTTATTTCATCATCAAATCTAAAACAACACATGAAAGTTCATTCAGATGAGAAGCCTTATGTGTGTTCTCTCTGTGGAAAGAGTTTTTCATGGCTGTGTCATTTAAAACAGCACCAGAAAACTCATAATAAAGTGAGAGATCATGTGTGTTGTGACTGTGGGAAGAGCTTTACTAGAGCTGACAGTCTGAAACAGCATCGAATGATTCATACTGGAGAAAGACCTTACAAGTGTAAGTATTGTGACAAGAGTTTCACTCAGTTTGGAAACCTGAAATCGCATGATCAACTTCATACCAGAGAGAAGCTGTACCACTGTACTCGGTGTGAGAAGAGTTTCATATGTAAAACTGATCTCGGTCATCATCTGCACATTCACTCTGGAGAAAAACCATTTAACTGTGATCAGTGTGGTAAAGATTTCATTTCACCGTCACATCTAAAACATCACTTGAAAGTTCATTCTGATGAGAAGCCTTATGTGTGTTCTCTCTGTGGAAAGAGTTTTTCATGGCTGTGTCATTTAACACAGCACCAGAAAACCCATGCTGGAGTGAGAGATCATGTATGTTTGGAGTGTGGGAAGAGCTTTACTGCATCTGGTGATCTGAAAATGCACGAAAGAATTCATACTGGAGACAAACCTTACAAGTGCTCATATTGTGACAAGAGGTTTGCTCGGTCTGGAAACATGAAAAGACATGAGCAAGTTCATACCGAAGAGAAGCCATACAATTGTACTTGGTGTGAGAAGAGTTTTAAACATTTATCAAGCCTTAACACTCATATGAAAATACGTTGCAAGTGAGAAACTTTTTTTTTATGTCAAATACATTCAACTAAATAGTGTGAGATAAAATATGGAGTTTGTCCTAAATGCACAGTATCATCTAGTTCAATCAATTATAAAGACTCAAAAGTTGAAACTTCACAAGTCAACAACGGCAGCATCCAGGGAGAGATTGGGCACTTCAGTCATTTCCTGTCGGTATTTAGGTTCAAACCCGCAAACCTTCGGGTTACCAGTCTGACTCTAACCATTAGGCCACGACTGCCCCAAGGTTTTTCTTGAATTAGATGTATTCATGACATTTACTTATTGACTAAGTGTACTATATTGTGTTCTGAAACAAATACATCTCGTCTTGATTTATTGAATGGATTATATAGTTTTAATCACATTAATGAGTTCAATCTTTCTAACAGTGATAAATATGTTTGAGATGTACACTGTTATTGTAAAATAAACTCAAATGATCAGGTTTTGTATCATATAAAGAGGTTGGAGTTCATTTTTATGAAGTTTGCATTAATGACAGCTTACGAACAATAAAGTACTAAAGCTTCAGTTCACCAAAGATGTGAATGAAGGGCAAATGAAAAAAGTGTAAAAGGTTTTTTTTTTTTTTAAGATACAAATCATTGTCGGGTAATTAGCAAAATAAGAAAATGCACTTCAGTTAGTTTTTATAACAAATGCCTTATGTAATTTTTCTACCAAAAAATTAATCCAACAACTAGTCAAAATGATATTTTCAGATATCTGAATTTTACTCACTTTAGGTCGAATCTGCTGTTGTATGACTTGAGACTGAATTTACTCAGTTCCTCGCTCACACCAGAGATCCGCCCCTAGTCTTGTTGATGCTAAGTGCTAACTGCTAACAACAGTAGCCTGCTTTTGTCGTCAGAGAGAGAAAATCTACTGAATGAATTACTTTAGGAATTAGTAAATAACATCTGGATGCATTCATATGTGGTAAAAGCTCTCCAGCATGTCAGGTATGTAGAGCTGTGATATTAACTTAATCATGTTGCAAAACGAACCAACTGGAGTGTTTGTTCAATAACGAAAATTTGCTCATAACCGCAAACTTTAGCAAACTGATTTTATTTAATGTTTTGAAAAGACGAGAGTGAAGAACAATATAATTATACACCAAAACTTAAAATACAAATAAACGCGGGACATATAAAAGTTTGAAACAGGGTGACTTATGGCTGATATAAAGACATAAATAATATATATACTTAATATATATATATATATATATATATATATATATTAAATGTATATAATAAATTGAAAATATATAATTTAAAAATTAATATGTGTGCGTATTTATATAAATACACATACATAATTATTTAAGAAAAATGTACATGTAGGCTATATATGCATGTTTATATATTCATATTTATAAATAATTTATATTCAAATTTTATATAGAAATATGATTTTTTGTTAAATACATGCATGCGTGTGTATTTATATAATAATTATACACATTATGTGAACACAAACTTTTATTTTGGATGCGATTAATTGTTAATTCAGTCTGCATATTGCTTATTAGGTGGATTTCTTTCATCTTATGTTAGAATACTGATTAGTGTGGATATTAATTGATTATAACATGTGTCTTGTTTCATCCTTATAATATCCTGGGTTACATAAACTGAGCAACCTGGAGCGGTTTTATAAACTACTAATACGTGACCATTAAAATGCTCTATATTTGATCTAAATTAAAGACACCAGGGGCCTGTACCATGATGGTAGTTGAACAAACTCAGGGTTAGGGATGGGCGATATTATCGTTTGCGATAAATACCGTTGAAAATTCTCCTCATGATAAAAATTTGTCTCCTCGCGATAATTACGATAAGTCTAGTTGTTGACTTATTTCGTGCGCGACCGATTCACTGTTCATGTGTGGAGTTAAAACAAGCATGACGAAAGACGTGAGGCTGAGGAGCAGCTTGTTGTTAAGCGAAGAGTTCCCTTCACAATTTGGAACTGGTTTGGTTATAGAAAATCAGATGTGGAGCAAACTACGGTAATCACTATAAACAAATGTTCAATGAATGAGCCGTATGTCATTCACGCCATCATCACCCGGGTTTTGATAGCGCGCGAGTGCAGGTGAGACCTGAACATCTCACGTTGCTATTGTTTAAACTAAACTCATTTAAACCTTGCCAGTTGCCACTTTAAACATTCAACTGTAAGACGCAAAAGAGAACTTGCGCGCGCTGTGAGGAGATTTATGTGTACTCATCCGAAGCGCGTACACGGAGAGCTGCGTCAGATATATTTTGTAAACTATCTGAAGACATAGTTAGGATTGTTACTTTTTGATACAGTTAGGGCTGTTACGGTCGGCATGACAATCGCGCGACATTATATATATATATATATATATATATATATATATATATATATATATATATATGAGGTCGCGTTAACTGTTGTTTTTTAGCAATGACGGAAAAAATATGAAGGCCGTCCGTCAGATTACTGAGGCTGATGTAGCTTGTAAATGTAATTCCCACCCCTGCCCAGTAGGTGGTGAGCGCGCTCCAGTGTGGCAGCAGAGCGCGAGTTCAGTCTCCAGAATAAAATTATCCGTTTGATTACAAGCACACAGTTTAGGTATATTTATGATAATAAAGTTATGATACTTATACTTAAATAATTCAGTTTCTAATCCAGTTCATTTTGTTTTAAATGGTTTGTTTTCTTATTTTTCTTGCTGAAAAATGACGGAAAAAATATGAAGGCCGTCCGTATATATATATATATAATTATCGTCATTGGTATCGTTATCGCAATAAATACCTGAAATTATCGTGATAATTTTTTTAGGCCATATCGCCCATCCCTACTCAGGGTTATAGGATTAGTTTCGAGTTGACAAAACCAAACCACTCCAATCCGGCTTTGTTGGTATCATGATGCTGATCATCAAATTTTTCTCTCAACTCAGGCTTTGATCCTGAGTTTGTGGAGTTTGTGCACATGAATGCGTGACATCAGTGGCAAACAGTCAATCACATGCCTTACAACAGAGAGAAACTGTGATTCACTTCTCGCGAGAGAGCCAGAACTCTCTTGCTAAAGGTTAAGAGATTAAAGTATATTAAGAATTTAAAAGCATTTACACTAAAGAAAATTCTTGTCAATGAAAGAGGACAAATAATTAAAAAAAATTCTTGCTCTATCAGTGCATGTGAAACTTGTAAAGTTAGTTTATATATTTGATAATACAGCGATAGAGAGTCAAACATGTAAGGTCACATGTAGTCATTTTTAAATCTATTGATTCTACAGCTTATTCATATTACATATGAACTGTAGATATAAATATTCATTTAAACTAAATGCTTAACAATAACTGTTAAACTAAAATTGCTAGTATGTAATGGATTAATAATAATATAGATCATATAATAATTATAAAAATCACATTTAAATCATAAAATAATTCTAAGTAATTATCATTAAAGCCAGACAATTTCATTATTACATTTTTTTATTATATAGTGACCTTGATTTTGGAGAAAGAGAAAATGGGTGAATTACTTTGCTGCGTTGGATGTGTCAGTGTCACTTTGCTCACATCTGATTGGCCCAGTTTCAGTTTGAGATCTCTTACCCAGAACATAATCGCCCCGGAGTAGGTTATCCATGGAGAGTAAGCTACTATGGCGATGAACACTGCTAAAAGCCAAGTCACTTTCATAGTACCTAAAACCCAGGATTGGCACAAACTAATCTCAAATTTACCTGGCTAGCCAGCTAATCCGGCTTTATGGTACAGGCCCCCAATGAGTTTGCTGTTGAAGTAATCCAGTATCAATTCAGTGACTTATCGTAGATTTTTCCAGATCTGGTCCTGTGGGCGTCAGTATCACACAGTGATCACAGTTCACACCTGCAGTGAAGCTCCTCCCACAACAATTCACCGATAAATACTGGGAATATTCACATCATCCTACAAGAGAAGGACAAACTCCAGGTGTAGCAGCTGAAATCTGTGTGAAGATGGAGTTTATTAAAGAGGAGACTGAAGATATGAGTGATCCAGAACCATCCAGAATAAAACATGAAGAAACTCAGGAACAAATAGGTTGGTGTTCATTCTTGATTCTTCACTGTTGACTGCTGAGAAACATTTGGGGGATGGGTTATAGAGTAGTAGTGCATCCTTCATATCACCATAAAGTCTTTAGTTTTATAATGTAAAAGATACAAACGTTGTACCGAGTCTTTCCGAAAACAGCTGAGCTCCTGGAGGCGTGTCCTGTGAGTGGAGCTAAAGAGTGAGGAGCACGTGCAGCCGCAGCTTTGGATTAATAGGAAAAGAATTGTGTGTCCCAATTTGGGGGCTGCAGCCTTTGAAGTGCATGAAAGGGGCGGAGCTTTTGAGTGGAGGATGGTCTAACTGAGGTCCAGGGTTGCCAGGTCTGCCCAACAAAACCAAACCAAAAGTTGCGTAATCATGACAACAGTTATGGCCCATTCAAATTTTATCGTAAGCATTGCAGCTTTACGATTGTCTTGCCTGTTACAAATAGTCATTGTCAGCAGGTATATTTTAAGATAAGTCAGAGCAAGTTTATCTAAATCAAACTATAATATCCATGATGTCCAATACGTCAGTTTTTCATAAATACAATATTTGTCAGAGATGGAGTGAGTAAAATCCAAAAGTACTGTACTTTAAATTTAGACTTAAATACAGAGTAAATGTATCAATGTGAAAATATATTTTCACAGTTAACGTTCCATTTAACATAAAAAATAAACAAGGTTAACTAATAATAATATACAAGATACATTATACAGTTTAACAATACATGTTTTACCTGTTCATATGGTCTGGTGTCCCGTCGTTGTCACCATTGCAGCATGTCAAAAACGAATAAAAAAGTCATAAAACTTTTCTGCATCCATTTCCCTTTTTAAACTCAGAAACATCAGCTGTCACACAGCTGCTAGGCCATGTAATGACACTCGGCTCATTGTTGCCAAGTCTGAAATTGGGCTACTTTTACACTGTTGCTGTGATTATGCAACTTTTGGTATGGTTTTGTTGCTCATACCTGGCAACCCTGAACCTCAGTTAGACCTTCCTCGACTCCAAAGCCTGCCTCTTTTTTATGCACTTCGAAGGCTGCAGACCCTGAATTGGGACACAGCTAATGACAGAACTAACGTTTAGCACATTAAAGATCAGATACTCTGTTGCTCTCTTCTGTTAAATCAGTTTTAACCACATAATATTTTCATTACAGACTGGATGGAGATGAGACCTCAAAAACATGAACTGAATGAAGCAGAGGAGGAAAAGCAGAGCATCAAAACTCAAAGAACAAAAGAAGATAAGCCGTACACCTGCCCTCAGTGTGGAAAGAGTTTAAGTTGCAAAGGAAGCCTAAAGACACACTTAAGAATTCACACTGGAGAGAAACTGCATACATGCTTTCAGTGTGGAAAGAGTTTTTCTCAATTATCAGGTCTCAGTTATCATCTACGCATTCATTCTGAAGAAAAACCATTCAGCTGTGATCAGTGTGGGAAAAGTTTCAGAAGTAAACATGATCTCGGTCATCATCTGCACATTCACTCTGGAAAAACATTTAACTGTGATCAGTGTGGTAAAGATTTTACTTCATCATCATATCTAAAACGACACATGAAAGTTCATTCAGATGAGAAGCCTTATGTTTGTTCTTTCTGTGGAAAGAGTTTTTCATTGCGGCGCAGCTTTAGAGAGCACCAGAAAAGACATATTGAAGTGAAAAATCATGTGTGCTGTGACTGTGGGAAGAGCTTTACGAGAGCTACCGGTCTGAAACAGCACCAAAGAATTCATACTGGTGAAAAACCTTACAAGTGCTCATATTGTGACAAGAGTTTCGCTCGGTCTGGACACCTGAAAACACATGAGCGAACTCATACTGGAGGGAAGTCGTACTACTGTACTCAGTGTGGGAAAACGCTTGATAAACATGTAAAACTCAGCACTCATATGAAAATATGTTGCAAGTGAGAAATACTTTTTTTTATGTCAAATACATTCAACTAAATAGTGTGAGATAAAATATGGAGTTTGTCCTAAATGCACAGTATCATCTAGTTCAATTTTGTCAATTTGGCAAAAAGCTTGGAAAATGATAAAGACTAAAAAGTTGAAGCTTCAGCAGTCAACAGCACTTTTAGGTGCTAAATAGGTGAAAGTGAAAGCCAAGTGTGGTAAAACATACTTGGAATTTGTCCGCTGCATTTAAACCATCCAAGTTAATTCATACACATAATAAGTAGTGAATAGTGATCACACACAAACACCTGGAGCAGTGGGCAGCCATTCACGACAGCGTCCAGGGAGCGATTGGGCACTTCATTCATTTCCTGTGGGTATTTAGACTCAACCTGCAACCCTTTGGGTTAACAGTCTGACTCTAACTGTTAGGCCACGACTGCCCCAAGGTCTTTCTAGAATTAGATCTATTCATGTTATTTACTTATTGACTAAGTGTACTATATTGTGTTCTGAAACAAATACATCCCGTCTTGATTTATTGAATGGATTATATTGTTTTAATCACATTAATAATTTCAAACTTTCAGTGATAAATATGTTTGAGATGTACAGTATTATTGTAAAGTAAACTCAAATGATCAGGTTTTGTATCATACAAAGAGGTTGGAGTTCATTTTTATGAAGTTTGCATTATTGACTGCTTACGAACAATAAAGTACCAAAGCTTCAGTTCAGCAAAGATTTATATGAAGGGCAAATGAAAAAAGTGGGAAAGGTTTTTTTGTTTTTTTTGAAAAGATACAAATCATTGTCAGGTAATTAGCAAAATAAGAAATTGCACTTCAGTTAGTTTTATAACGAATGCCTTATGTAATTTTTCTACTAAAAAATTAATCCAACAACTAGTCAAAATGATATTTTCAAATATCTGAATTTTACTCACTCTATGTCGAATCTGCTGTTGTGTGACTTGAGACTGAATTTACTCAGCTCCTCCCTCACACCAGAGATCCGCCCCTAGTCTTGTTGATGCTAAGTGCTAACTGCTAACAACAGTAGCCTGCTTTTGTTGTCAGAGAGAGAGAAAAATATACTGGATGAATCAGGAATTATTAAATCACATCTGGATGCATTCATATGTGGTAAAAGGTCTCCAGCATGTCAGGTATGTGGCGATGTGATTTTAATTGAATCATGTTGCAAAACGAACCAACTGGAGTGTTTGTTCAATAATGACTGTTCATAACTACGGAGCCACGGACATGACTTGAAAGGAAAAAATAGACCAAATCATGCGCACGATTTATATAAATCGAGGGAACGAAATAGTACGCACGATGTAATTTTCTTCTTGCATGTCATGTGCGGGGCTCCGTACATAACCACAAACTTTAGCAAACTTAAATTTTTCCAGATCTGTTCCTGTGGGCTTCAGTATCACACAGTGATCACAGTTCACACCTGCAGTGAAGCTCCTCCCACAAAAATTCACCAATAAATACTGGGAATATTCACATCATCCTACAGGAGAAGGACAAACTCCAGGTGTAGCAGCTGAAATCTGTGTGACTGTTAAAGATGGAGTTCATTAAAGAAGAGATTGAAGATATGAGTGATCCAGAACCATCCAGAGTAAAACATGAAGAAACTGAGGAACAAATAGGTTAGTGTTCATTCTTGATTCTTCACTGTTGACTGCTGAGAAACATTAAAGGGAGGGGGTGGTATCGCACACAGTGTCTGCGAATCTCATGTTAATCTTGAGTAGTAATAGAGTAGTAGTGCATCCTTCATATCACTATAAAGTCTTTAGTTTTATAATGTAAAAGATACATATGCTGTACTGAGTCTTTCCGAAAACAGCTGAGCTCCTGGAGGCGTGTCCTGTGAGTGGAGCTAAAGAGTGAGGAGCACGTGCAACCGCAGCTTTGGATTAATAGGAAAAGAATTGTGTGTCCCAATTTGGGGGCTGCAGCCTTTGAAGTGCATGAAAGGGGCGGAGCTTTTGAGTGGAGGATGGTCTAACTGAGGTCCAGGGTTGCCAGGTCTGCGCAACAAAACCAAACCAAAAGTTGCGTAATCATGACAACAGTTATGGCCCATTCAAATTTTATCGTAAGCATTCAACGATATTCAACGATAACGATCAAGTCAAAAATTAATAAAAAAAGTCATAAAACTTTTCTGCATCCATTTCCCTTTTTAAACTCAGAAACATCAGCTGTCATTCAACTGCTAGGCCATGTAATGACGCTCGGCTCATTGTTGCCAAGTCTGAAATTGGGCTACTTTTACACTGTTGCCGTGATGAAGGCTCCGGTATATTTCAAACAAACTTCTTTTTCGTTCTTCGTTTAGGGGTAAAATGAAGTTCGAAATGCATGACCAGCGATATACTGTAAACGAACATCTGACGCCGCCCACACTGCTGAGATTGACGGTTAGATGAATATGTAAATATGTGCTGTACACTTTCTTCTCAGTAACAAAATAAACACAACAAAAATGAGAAAACAGCAAGCATTTATTATAGAAAGCATAGGAAAGGGGTCTGATCATAAGAGCATGGGAATGTTAGCACTAGCTCTGCAAATTAGCACTCATTTTGTACTATAAAGCGGCTATCCAGTGTGTTCATGTTTTCACCCGCGGAGCTCTTGCCTCAACAAAATCTACAGACGAAATGAGTCAGAGACGCGTCCCACGCGAGTGAAGGTGGAGCCTCAGCGCACACCTCCTGTTACGTTATCGTCACTGACCAATGGTAGTATGAAGGTGTTTTGGTGCTGGAACGAACTTTTCCTGAAAGCCGTTTCGAACTTCCAAAAAGAACACAAAACGAACTTCGTTTTGGCCTGATTTTGTTAAAAATTATGTCACATCAGTTCTTTCTTCGATTTCGTTTGAAGTATACCGGGGCCTTTATGCAACTTTTGGTATGGTTTTGTTGCTCATACCTGGCAACGCTGAACCTCAGTTAGACCTTCCTCGACTCCAAAGCCTGCCCCTTTCACGCACTTCGAAGGCTGCAGACCCTGAATTGGGACACAGCTAATGACAGAACTAATGTTTAGCACATTAAAGATCGGATACTCTGTTGCTTTCTTCTGTTAAATCAGTTTTAACCACATAATATTTTCATTACAGACTGGATGGAGATGAAACCGCAAAAACATGAACTGAATGAAGCAGAGGAGGAAAAGCAGAGCATCAAAACTCAAAGAACAAAAGATAATAAGCCGTACACCTGCCCTCAGTGTGGAAAGAGTTTCAGTATAAAAGGAAACCTAAAGACACACATGAGAATTCACACTGGAGAGAAACTGCATACATGCTTTCAGTGTGGAAAGAGTTTTTCTCAATTATCAGGTCTCAGTTATCATCTACGCATTCATTCTGGAGAAAAACCATTCAGCTGTGATCAGTGTGGGAAAAGTTTCAGAAGTAAACATGATCTTGGTCATCATCTGCTCCGTCACTCTGGAAAAACATTTAACTGTGATCAGTGTGGTAAAGATTTTACTTCATCATCATATCTAAAACGACACCTGAAAGTTCATTCAGATGAGAAGCCTTATGTGTGTTCTTTCTGTGGAAAGAGTTTTTCATTGCGGCGCAGCTTTAGAGAGCACCAGAAAACACATAATGAAGTGAAAGATCATGTGTGTTGTGACTGTGGGAAGAGCTTTACGAGAGCTACCGGTCTGAAACGACACCAAAGAATTCATACTGGAGAAAAACCTTACAAGTGCTCATATTGTGACAAGAGTTTCGCTGATTTAGGACACCTGAAAACACACGAGCGAGTTCATACTGGAGAGAAACCTTACAAGTGCTCACATTGTGACAAGAGTTTCACTGATTTAGGATACCTGAAAACACATGAGCGAGTTCATACTGGAGAGAAACCTTACAAGTGCTCATGTTGTGACAAGAGTTTTTCTCTGTCTGGACAGCTGAAATCACACGAGCGAACTCATACTGGAGAGAAGCTGTACCGCTGTACTCAGTGTGGGAAAAGGCTTGATAAACATGTAAAACTCAGCACTCATATGAAAATATGTTGCAAGTGAGAAATACTTTTATGTCAAATACATTCAACTAAATAGTGTGAGATAAAATATGGAGTTTGTCCTAAATGCAAAAGACTAAAAAGTTGAAGCTTCACCAGTCAACAGCACTTTTAGGTGCTAAAGAGGTGAAAGTGAAAGCCAAGTGTGGTAAAACATACTTGGACTTTGTCTGCTGCATTTAAACCATCCAAGTTAATTCATACACATAAGTAGTGAATAGTGATCACACACAAACACCTGGAGCAGTGGGCAGCCATTCACGACAGCGTCCAGGGAACGATTGGGCACTTCAGTCATTTCCTGTGGGTATTTAGACTCAACCTGCAACCGTTTGGGTTAACAGTCTGACTCTAACCATTAGGCCACGACTGCCCCAAGGTCTTTCTAGAATTAGATGTATTTAAGTCATTTACTTAGTTTACTATAAGTGTACTATATTGTGTTCTGAAACAAATACATCCCATCTTGATTTATTGAATGGATTATATAGTTTTAATCACATTAATGAGTTTAATCTTTCTATCAGTAATAAATAAGTTTGAGATGTACAGTATTATTGTAAAATAAACTCAGATGATCAGGTTTTGTATCATACAAAGGTTGGAGTTCATTTTTCAACATTGGCAGATAATTTGCAAAATGAGAAAAATGCACTTAAATTTTTTTTTTTTTTTTTTTACACAGGAAACAAGACTAAACCCTTATGTAATCTAGTCAAAATGATATTTTTAGATATACTCCTAGTCGAATCTGCTGTTGTGTGGCTTGATACTGAATTTACTCAGCTCCTCACTCACACCAGAGATCCGCCCCTAGTCTTGTTGATGCTAAGTGCTAACTGCTAACAACAGTAGCCTGCTTTTGTTGTCAGAGAGAGAAAATCAACTGAATGAATTACTTCAGAAATTATGAAATAATATCTGGATGCATTCATATGTGGTAAAAGCTCTCCAGCATGTCAGGTATGTAGAGCTGTGATTTTAACTGAATCATGTTGCAAAACGGACCACCTGGAGTGTTTGTTCAATAACGACAATTTGCTCATAACTGCAAACTTTAGCAAACTGATTTTATTTAATGTTTTGAAAAGACGAGAGTGAAGAACAATATAATTATACACCAAAACTTAAAATACAAATAAACGCGTGACATAAAAGTTTGAAACAGGGTGACTTATGGCCGATATAAAGAGACATACATAATATATATATACTTCATATATATTTTTTAATTTATATGAAATAAATTGTAAATATTTAATTTAAAAATGAATATGTGTGCGTATATATATATATATATATATATATATATATATATATATATATATATATATATATATATATATATATATATATATATATAAATATTTACATCTATACATGCATGTTTATATATTTTTGTTTAATAATAATAATATAAATACATGTTTTATATATAGAAATATGATTTTTTGTTAAATAGTTTGTTAAATACATGCATGTGTGTGTATTTATATAATAAATATACACAGTATACACATTATGTGAACAGAAACTTTTATTTTGGATGCGATTAATTGTTAATTCAGTCTGCATATTGCTTATTAGGTGGATTTCTTTCATCTTATGTTATATTACTGATTAGTGTGGATATTAATTGATTATAACATGTGTCTTGTTTCATCCTTATAATATCCTGGGTTACATAAAACTGAGCAACCTGGAGCTGTTTTATAAACTACTAATACATGACCATTAAAATGCTCTATATTTGATCTAAATTAAAGACACCAGGGGCCTGTACCATGATGGTGGATGAACAAACTCAGGGTTATAGGATTAGTTTCGAGTTGACAAAGCCAAACCACTCCAATCCGGCTTTGTTGGTACCATGATGCTGATCATCAACTTTCTCTGTCAACTCAGGCTTTGATCCTGAGCTTGTGGAGTGCGTGCACATGAATCTGTGACATCAGTGGCAAACAGCCAATCACATGCCTTGCAACAGAAATAAACTGATTCACTTCTCGCGAGAGAGCCAGCGCGATTCAAAACTCTTTCGCTGAAAATGAAGAATTTAAATGCATTTACACTAATGGAAAATACTTGTCTGTGAAAGAGGACAAACAAAAGAAATGATCTTTCTCTATCAGTGCAAGTGAAAGTTGTGAAGTTTAGGCCTATATTACATATGATCTATATATATTTATATTCACTGAAACTAAGTGCTTAATAACTACTGTTACACTAACTTGCGTCTGTGTAGATCATATAATTATACAAATCATATAAATTATATTATCATTAAAACCAGACAATTTCATCGTTAAATATTTGTTTTTACAATATAATGACCTTTAATTTGGAGGAAGAGAAACTGGGGGAGTGACTTTATTGTGTTGGGTGTGTCAGTGTCACTTAGCTTACATCTGATTGGTCCAATTTCAGTTTGAGATCTCTAACCCAGAGCATAACCTGCCCCGGAGCAGGTTAGCCGTGGAGTGTAAGTTACTATGGCGATGAACACCGCTAAAAGTCAAGTTACTTTCATGGTACCTAAAACCCAGGATTGGCGCAAACTAATCTGAAATTTACCTGGCTAGCCAGCTAATCCAGCTTCATGGTACAGGCCCCAGGGGCCTGTACCACAATGTTATTTGAACAAACTCAGGTTTATAGGATTAGTTTCAAGTTGACAAAACCAAACCACTCCAATCCGGCTTTGTTGGTATCATGATGCTGATCATCAAATTTTTCTCTCAACTCAGGCTTTGATCCTGAGTTTGTGGAGTTTGTGCACATGAATGCGTGACATCAGTGGCAAACAGTCAATCACATGCCTTACAACAGAGAGAAACTGATTCACTTCTCGCGAGAGAGCCAGAACTCTCTTGCTAAAGGTTAAGAGATTAAAGTATATTAAGAATTTAAAAGCATTTACACTAAAGAAAATTCTTGTCAATGAAAGAGGACAAATAATAATAATAAAAAAAATTCTTGCTCTATCAGTGCATGTGAAACTTGTAACGTTAGTTCATATAATTGATAATACAGTGATAGAGAGTCAAACATGTAAGGTCACATGTAGTCATTTTTAAATCTATTGATTCTACAGCTTATTCATTTTACATATGAACTGTAGATATAAATATTCATTTAAACTAAATGCTTAACAATAACTGTTCAACTAAAATTGCTTGTGTGTAAGTGATTAATAATAATATAGATCATATAATAATTATAAAAATATTTAAATCATAAAATAATTCTAAGTAATTATCATTAAAGCCAGACAATTTCATTATTACATTTTTTTATTATATAGTGACCTTTAATTTGGAGGAAGAGAAACTGGGGGAGTGACTTTATTGCGTTAAGTGCATTTGCTCACATCTGATTGGCCCAGTTTCGGTTTGAGGTCTCTTACACAGAACATAACCTGCCCCCGAGTAGGTTAGCCATGGAGCGCAATAGCAGTGATCAACACCGCTAAAAGCCAAGTCACTTTCATGGTACCTGCAACCTAGGATTGGCGCAAACTAATCTCAAACTTACCTGGCTAGCCAGCTAATCCGGCTTCATGGTACAGGCCGCGATGTGTTTGCTGTTGAAGTAATCCAGTATCAATTCAGTAACTTATTTTTGATTTTTTCCAGATCTGGTCCTGTGGGTGTCAGTATCTCACAGTGATCACAGTTCACACCTGCAGTGAAGCTCCTCATACAACAATTCACTAATAAATACTGGGAATATTCACATCATCCTACAAGAGAAGGACAAACTCCAGGTGTAGCAGCTGAAATCTGTGTGACTGTTAAAGATGGAGTTTATTAAAGAGGAGACTGAAGACATGAGTGATCCAGAACCATCCAGAGTAAAACATGAAGATACTGAGACACAAATAGGTTGGTGTCCATTCTTCATTCTTCATTGTTGATCATTTAAACATTTAGGTAACAAACCTTCAGTTTAACAGATTAGATGATAAATGATAAAGAAAATGCATTTAAATGGTCATAATCTTGTATAGCTGTTCTCATTCAGATTTTAAATGGATTGTCAACAAGAAAATGACAAAACTGAACTTTGGCACATTAAAGATCTGATATTTGATATTTCTTTTGTAAATTCAGAGTTTTAACCACATAAAATATTTATTTTAGACTGGATGGAGTTTAAACCGCTAAAACATGAACTGAATGAAGCAGAGGAGGAAAAGCAGAGCCTCAAAACTAAAGGAACAAAAGCTAATAAGCCGTACACCTGCCCTCAGTGTGGAACGAGTTTCAGTCTAAAAGGAAACCTAAAGACACACATGAGAGTTCACACTGGAGAAAAACCGTTTACATGCACTCAGTGTGGAAAGAGTTTTTCTCAAGCATCAGGTCTCAGTTATCATCTACGCATTCACTCTGGAGAAAAACCATTTAACTGTGATCAGTGTGGTAAAAAATTTTCTTCATCATCACATTTAAAAGATCACCTAAAAGTTCATTCAGGTGAGAGGCCTTATGTGTGTTCTCTCTGTGGAAAGAGTTTTTCATTGCTGCAGAGTTTGAAACTGCACCAGAAAAATCATAACGAAGTGAGAGATCATGTGTGTTTTGACTGTGGGAAGAGCTTTACGAGAGCTATCGGACTGGAACACCATCAAAGAACTCATACTGGAGAAAGACCTTACAAGTGCTCATATTGTGACAAGAGTTTCACTCAGTCTACACACCTGAAATCACATGAGAGAGACCATACTGGAGAGAAGCTGTACTACTGTACTCCATGTGAGAAGACTTTCAGATGTAAAAAAGATCTCAATTATCATCTGCGCATTCACTCTGGAGAAAAGCCATTTAATTGTGATCAGTGTGGTAAAAAGTTCATTTCATCATCAAATCTAAAACAACACCTGAAGGTTCATTCAGATGAGAGGCCTTATGTGTGTTCTTTCTGTGGAAAGACTTTTTCAAGGATGAACAGTTTTAAACTGCACCAGAAAACACATGATGAAGTGAAAGATCATGTGTGTTTGAAGTGTGGAAAGGGCTATATAAGAGCTACCGATCTGGAGCAGCACCAAAAAATTCATACTGGAGAAAAACCTTACAAGTGCTCATCTTGTGACAAGAGTTTCGCTCGGTTTGGACAACTGAAAATACATGAGCGAGTTCATACGGGAGAAAGACCTTACAATTGCTCATATTGTGACAAGAGTTTCGCTCATGTTGGAAACCTGAAATTACATGAGCGACTTCATACTGGAGAAAAACCTTACAAGTGCTCATATTGTGACAAGAGTTTTGCTAGTTCTGAAAGCCTGAAAACACATGAGCGAGTTCATACTGGAGAGAAGCCGCACCACTGTACTCAGTGTGAGAAGAGTTTTAACCGTTTATCAAGCCTTCACAATCATATGAAAATATGTTGCAAGTGAGAAACATTTGTTTTTTTGTCAAATAAATTCAACTAACTAGTGTGAGATAAAATATGGAGTTTGTCCTAAATGCGCAGTATCATCTAGTTGAATTTTGTCAATTTGGTGACAAAATAGTTTTTTTTTTTAAATTATAATGTTGCTAAATAAAGTCATTTCTGTATTATTTTTTCTGTCATGGTGGGTTTGTGTGCTAAATAGGTGAAAGAGAAAGCCAAGTGTGGTAAAACGTACTTGAAATTTGTCCTCTGCATTTACAGTTGAGGTCAAAAGTTTACATACACCTTGTAGAATCTGCAAAATGTTAATTATTTTAACAAATAAGAGGGATCATACAAAATGCAATTTATTTTTTATTTAGTATTGTCCTCAATAAGATATTTTACATAAAAAAGTTGTTTACATAAAGTCCATAAGACAAAAAAATAGCTGAATTCAGTTCAAAAGTTTTCATACACTTGATTCTGAATACTGTGTCGTTACAGGATGATCCATGACTTTTTATGTTTTGTGACAGTTGTTCTCGAGTCCCTTGTTTGTCCTGGGCAGATAAACTTAGGAAAAATCCTCCATGTCCTGAAAATTCTTCAGTTTTCCAGCATCTTTTGCATATTTGGAACCTTTCCAACCCTTCCCAATTAACCAAACAACCCAATTAATCAAACAACTAGTCAGAATGATATTTTCATTATCTGAATTTTACCCACTCGTAGTCGAATCTGCTGTTGTGCGAATTGATACTGAATTTACTCAGCTCCTCCTTCACACCAGAGACCCGCCCCTAGTCTTGTTGATGCTAACTGCTAACAACAGTAGCCTGCTTTTGCCGACACAGAGAAAATCAACTAGATGAATTACCTCAGGAATTAGTAAATAACATCTGGATGCATTCATATGTGGTAAAAGCTCTCCAGCATGTCAGGTATGTAGCGCTGAGATTTTAATTGAATCATGTTGCAAAACGAGCTAACTCGAGTGTTTATTCAATTTTTTTCATAACCGCAAACTGATTTTATTTAATATTTTGAAAAGACGAGAGTGAAAATCAATGGAATTAAACGTAAAATACAAATAAACGCGACATACAAGTTTAATATTTCCGAATCAAGGCAAACCAGAAAAAAAAACGGAAGGCGGATTTCATAGATTACAAGGTAATACAAGTTCAACTGGTATTAAAATGTAGGCTACAAATAACATTGATTATTAGGTTGTATATGGATTGTCCCTTCTGTGTCATTGTAGGTTTACTCGTGTCATTACCCAGGTGAAAAAAGTACAGTAACAGTTTATTTTAGTACACTTCCATAATGTACTAAAAGTGCTTTATTTTTGTGAACTTATTTTGTACTTAATATACTAAAAGCTGTACTTTAGTACTTCTTCATATAATCTTAAGAACATCTAAGTGTACTCAACTGTGCTATTTTGAGACAGTATGAATTTGAATTAAAATGTGCTTTTAACATACTATCTCTGTATATAAAAAAAATGTATTTAGTAACCTCTTGTAGTACACTTGAACCCATCTTTCATACACTTTTAAATGTACTCATCAGACATAGGAAATACATTTAAGAATTATTTAAAATATAAGAATAATATATACAAAATGTATTCATAATGTTGTATGCATACATTATAAATACATTTTGTATATACTCATTATATATTAATCGTATATTTAAAATGCATCATAAGTCTATTTTCTATGTCTGTTAAGTATATTTAAAAGTGTATGAAAGATGGGTTCAAGTGTACAAGTGGTAACTAAATACTTTTTTTTAATACAGAGATAGTATGTTAAAAGCACATTTTAGTTCAAATTCATGCTGTCTCAAAATAGCACAGTTGAGTACACTTAGATGTTCTTAAGATTATCTTAAGGAGTACTAAAGAAGAGCTTTTAGTATATTAAGTAGGAAATAAGTGCATGAAAATAAAGCACTTATGGAAGTGTACTAAAAAAGTGTTTTTTACTGCACTAAATATTTAAACTGTGCTTTGTGGACACACTTAATATATTAAAAATTATACTATACTAAGTGCATATTAAATGTATTATTATGAAACAACTTGAAGTATAATAAGCATATTTCAAGATTTACTTAAGTTCATGTTTTAAGCTATTTGCAATATATTAAATTAAAATGGACCCATTTAAGTACATTCAGTGCAATTTAAGTATTTCTTTAAATACATTTAAAATGTACTTTTAATACTTCTATTACAGTTAGAGTATATTTGAAGTATTGTTTTAATGTGCTTTATGCATTTCCAATACAATTTCAGGTCATTACAAATGCATTAGCATAACACTACTTGGTTTATTATAAAGCTGTTTTTATCTGTACACACACACACACACACACACACACACACACACTTTGAAATCTAAAAAAAATTAATGCACTACATATTGTGTACACCATTACAACTATTCTTACAGTACATTAAAAAAGTACAGCAGCATTTAATCTTTTGACCAAAATACTTTCAAATAAATAAAACATTTCAGTTATACCTGTATTGCGGAGAAGTACATAATTTTACATCAGTGAATAAGAATTACAATGCAATTTTCTGAAAAAATCACTGAAAAACAAAGTACAGAAGTGAAGTGCATTTATTTTTTTTAACAAATTAAAGCATGCAAATGCCTGAACCAAACAAAGAAACACATGAGTTTAAATGTCACATATTCATCTTCATGTGGAGGGTCACTTCTTTGAGCACAACTTGCATTTTCTGCAACTGAGGGCTTGTAATTCAATTCAGACACTGTACTATTTGAAGGCTGCTTTATTACAGGATCTGTGAAAGGGAAAAAATAATTTGTATAAAATTAACAAATGAATAACAGTTTTGCACCCATGATTGAATATACAGTGTTTTATAATTTGCATTGATATTCATTAGAATTTTGTTGGCTTTACCTTTTGACTATATCCTCATCAAGCTTGACATAGAAGAAGCCCAACAACACCATTTACAGTGAGCAGAGTTCATTCACAATGTCACTGATATTGATATCTGAAGCAATAAAGCAAACTGTGAGTATTACAGGATATGTATGTTGTTTTACAAAAAAAAATAAAAAATCTTTATAACAGAGGTGATACGACATTAAAACTCACTTCTTCACTTGTCTCTGCACTCAGATTTCAGTTTTTATTTTTTAATTTATGCAAACAGCATACATTTTCTTTATACAAACAGCAACTAAAAACTTACCAGTAACTTCTGCGTGCAGCATCTTCATCTGATCGCGTCTGATTGGGCAAATTGAATGTAGCTGCATTGAAAAAGATGCACTGTTACACTTTGTATCAAAAATACGACTGGCACAGAAAAGTAAAGTTAAAGGTGCCCTAGAACTTTTTTTAAAAGATGTAATATAAGTCTAAGGTGTCCCCTGAATGTGTCTGTGAAGTTTCAGCTCAAAATACGCCATAGATTTTATTAATTCATTTTTTTAACTGCCTATTTTGGGGCATCATTAGAAATGAGCCGATTCAGGGTGTGTGGCCCTTTAAATCTCGTCCTCCACGCCCCAAGAGCTCGCGCTTGCCTTAAACAACATAAAAAAAGTTCAAACAGCTAATATAACCCTCAAAATGGATCTTTACAAAGTGTTTGTCATGCAGCATGTCTAATCGCGTAAGTACAGTGTTTATTTTTATGTTTACATTGATTCTGAATGAGTTTGAGGCTGTGCTCCGTGGCTAACGGCAAATGCTACAAGTAAATTATAAAAGTCTGCAAGTGTTTAAAAATGAAAATAGCGACGGCTCTTTTCTCCGTGAATACAGTAAGAAACGATGGTAACTTTAACCACATTTAACAGTACATTAGCAACATGCTAACGAAACATTTAGAAAGACAATTTACAAATATCACTAAAAATATCATGTTATCATGGATCATGTCAGTTATTATTGCTCCATCTGCCATTTTTTGCTATTGTCCTTGCTTGCTTACCTAGTCTGTTGATTCAGCTGTGCACATCCAGACGTTCTGCCCTTGTCTAATGCCTTTCATAATGTTGGGAACATGGGCTGGCATATGCAAATATTGGGGGCGTACACCCCGACTGTTATGTAACAGTCGGTGTTATGTTGAGATTCGCCTGTTCTTCGGAGGTCTTTTAAACAAATGAGATTTATATAAGAAGGAGGAAACAATGGAGTTTGAGACTCACTGTATGTCTTTTCCATGTACTGAACTCTTGTTATTTAACTATGCCGAGGTAAATTCAATTTTTGAATCTAGGACACCTTTAATCAAATACAAATCTTACCTGGAGTCACAAAATAACGGGGTTCCAAAAGCCACACGAAAGAAAAACTGAAATATTTTCATGAAATCTCGGAGATTTATATCCCTCCGATGAAAGACGATTCACCAAAACGTTTCAAAAAGTCATCACAAAAAACAGTAATGCATATGAATCGCCTGGTCTCTTCCAAGTGTTCTAAAGTGTCACGATCGCTCTAGTCTATATAATTTAACAGTTTAAATTTAGTCTTCTATTAACATTCAAGGCACATAGGCTACATACACACAGCATATCTGGTAAACAGCTCCTCTCAGGTAACCAATCAGAGCTGTTCAACGACCTTGGAACCAATCAGGTTTCGTCACATGTGTTACACATGTTGATTAAATTTAAACACGAGTAAATATATAGCAATTTTTTTAAGCATCTTTGGAAAATTGATTTATGGTGCATTTCAAATAATATGATGTTGAAATCCTTGTGGGAATTCCAGTAGTACTCTATTACAATTAACATATCATGTAATGGCCTTTTAAGTAGCATAACCGTTTACAAGTACAAATAAGTAAAACTGAACAACATACTCATTTTAAATATGCTTATGGCAATGGTTAATAATAGTTGACAAATGTTTATAATACATTAAGTTGGTACATTGTAAATGTTAAAATGTTTTTCAAAATATCTTTATAAATTCTAAATATATAAATATTAAAATATTGCAGTAGGCCTACACATCGTTATTAAATACATTTAAACCCACTTAAAGCTGAATCCTTTTGCTATTTTCTTAAAGTACATATAAAAAATACTTTAAGTAAGAGTAACATAACTATGTTTTCTGTAAATACACTAACTTCAATAAAAATATACTTATATAGCATATTTTTTTTAAAATGTATCGAAGAATATATTTATTACCAATGTACTTCTAAACTGTTTAGAAATTTAATAAAAGTATGCTTGTTTTCAGAATATATGTTAAAAGTGTAACTAAGCATATATTTATTACCAAAGTACTTTTAGTATACTTTTAGAAATATATTAAAATGCAATTCAAAATATTTTAATGCACTTTTAATAAGCATGTTGGGAATACAAATGTATTATTAACAACTTGCATTTCAAGTATATTTTTTAATACATTTAATACTAGGCCTATGTATTTTTCACCTGTTTACTTGTAATTAATTCATTTGTACTGTATTTTTCATGAAAATCCATTAAAATTGAACTTAGTGACAGTATATATAAAAATCCAGTGGAATTTTATGTAAAGCATTCATAGCACACTTTTAAGTAATGCACTTATAAAACACTATTTGGTTTACTTTATCTGACTACACTTAAAATCATTTGAAGTGTTAGTTCTAATTAGTGCATTTATATTAAGTGTACTTAAGTACCACAGTTGGGAAAATGCACTTATAACTAGAACATTAGTAATATATTTGTGATTTGTGATACAGCCTCCCTATAGATTAAAATCTATGGGGGAGAGAGCTTTCTCTGTTGCTGCACCAAGGTTATGGAATGCGCTTCCCGTTGCTGTTAGAGATGCTCACACACTAGCCAGTTTTAAGAAGCTGTTAAAAACTCATCTTTTTAAAATTGCTTTTATGGACTGTCAGTAGTATTCTATTGTGTTGTACTGTAATGATTATTTTAGGATTTACAGTTTCTACTTTGTATTACATTTATTGTAGTTTTTGTATTTTATTTGTTTGTAGCGCTTTGGGTTCCATAAAAGCGCATTATAAATAAAATGTATTATTATTATTATTATTATTATTTGTTGTCATTTAAACTTAGAATTACTATGTAAAAGTCTACTAAGATTGAAATTAATTTTAAAGCATTGAAAGCACACTTTTAACAAATACACTAATAAAACTCTTCTGTATATTTTTGTGGTAGTATACTTTATTTCAATGCACTAATAAACTATTTAAGTGTTAGTGCTAATCATTGCATTTATATTAAGTGTACTTAAGTACCACAGTTGGGAAAATGTACTTTTAACTGGAACATTAGTAATATATTTGTAATGAAATGAATTTAATTTAAACTTAGGATTACTACATAAGAGTCTACTAAGACTGGACTAATTTTAAAGCATTGAAAGCACACTTTTAACAAATACACTAATAAAACTCTTCTGTATATTTTTGTGGTAGTATACTTTATTTCAATGCACTAAAAATCAATTTAAGTAGTATTGGTATTTAGTATACTTTTCCAAGTGCAGTGAAGTACTACTTAAGTACAAATATACTTTAAAATAGTTTATTTATAGTGTATAACTTTGACACTTTTATTTGGCACCAAAATAAAGAATGTACTACAAATGTACTTGCTTGTATTTAAGTATTTTTTTAATGCACTCAAGTATACTTTTTTTCACCTGGGTAATGTAATAGTTCACAAGTTGGGAGTGTTTTATTGCAAGCGATCAGTGATGATGATATTTAGCGGTTATTAATTTGTTGATGGCCGATATAAAGTCATAGATAAACACTTTATTTTTATTATTATTTAATACATTAGAAATAAATCATTTGAAAATTATTTATAAAAAGTAAATCTCTAAACTGAACAGACTTACTTTTAGGTGGCAACTTCTTGATTCTGTAATCGTATTAGCATTTTTCACAAACAATGATATTGTTAGAAAAATAAAAATATAAGGCAAGTAAAAAAAAATGTCTGCAAGGTTTGTGAAATTAAATGTTTAAATGAGATATTCAAAGATTTGTTTAAAGGCACAATATGTAAGATTTTTTAAATAAAATATCCAAAAACACTTGGACAGTGTGATATATTTCATGCAGTTGTATATATACCATTATCCCACAAATTCCCAAGGATTTATAAATCCAGAGGATTGCTGAATTGGCACATATTTAATGATGCCCCAAAATAGGCAGTTAAAAATGGAATAAAAAAAATCTATGGGGTATTTTGAGCAGAAACTTCACAGACACATTCAGGGGACACCTTAGACTTATATTGCATCTTGTGAAAAAGTGTTCTAGGGCACCTTTAAAGTAATTTTGACTAGTAAGAATGTTCACTCAAGATTAGGGGTGGGTGATATCGTAGACAAGATTACCTGGTAGAGATTTTGGACTATCATCTCTATCATGGTTATGCTCATGTGAAATTGCTATTGTGCATGGTCATGAGCATTTACATGCGTTTTTAAGCATTGAAGCGCATTTCTGATTAGTTTAGATATTATTTAAATAATATAACCTGTGCCCGGTTTCATTCTTGTAATATCCTGGGTTACATAAAAATGAGCAACCTAGAGCTCTTTTATACACTAATAATATGTAAGCATCAAAATGCTTTATATTTGAACTAAATCAAAGACCCCATATGTGTTTGCTGTTAAAGCAATCCAGTATCAATTCAGTGACTTATCTTTGATTTTTCCAGATCTGGTCCTGTGGGCGTCAGTATCACACAGTGATCACAGTTCACACCTGCAGTGAAGCTCCTCCCACAACAATTCACCAATAAATACTGGGAATATTCACATCATCCTACAAGAGAAGGACAAACTCCAGGTGTAGCAGCTGAAATCTGTGTGAAGATGGAGTTTATTAAAGAGGAGATTGAAGATATGAGTGATCCAGAACCATCCAGAATAAAACATGAAGAAACCGAGGAACAAATAGGTTGGTGTCCATTCTTGATTCTGCATTGTTCACTGCTGAGAAACATTTGGGGGATGGGTTATAGAGTAGTAGTGCATCCTTCATATCACCATAAAGTCTTTAGTTTTATCATGTAAAAGATACAAACGCTGTACCGAGTCTTTCCGAAAACAGCCGAGCTCCTGGAGGCGTGTCCTGTGAGTGGAGCTAAAGAGTGACGAGCACTCGCAGGCGCAGCTTTGGATTAATAGGAAAAGAATTGTGTGTCCCAATTCGGAGGCTGCAGCCTTCGAAGTGCATGAAAGGGGCGGAGCTTTTGAGTGGAGGATGGTCTAACTGAGGTCCAGGGTTGCCAGGTCTGCGCAACAAAACAAAACCAAAAGTTGCGTAATCACGACAACAGTTATGGCCCATTCAAATTTTATCTTGGGCATTGCAGCTTTACAATTGTCTTGCCTGTTACAAATAGTCGTGGTCGAACGCGGCACCAGTTTAGTTTTTTTCCGTAAGTAGAATAGGGAAGGCGTAGGAGATTCAGCGTAAGCGTTTTGAAGAATGCGAAAACAGGAAGTACGTTCAAGGCGATATTTTGTGTTTATAAAGCATAAACGGTTGTATTTTTTCCGAAAATGACCGATCTTTTCACTAGATAAGACCCTTATTCCTCATCTGGTATTGTTTAAAGCCATTTGAAGCTGCACTGAAACTGCAATTTGGACCTTCAACTTGTTGGAAGCCGTTGAAATCCACTATATGGAGAAAAATCCTGGAATGTTTTCCTCAAAATCCTTAATTTCATTCGGACTGACGAAAGAAAGACATCAACATCTTGGATGACATGGGGGTGAGTAAAATATCAGCAAAAGTTTATTTAAAAGTGGACTAATCCTTTAAGAAATAAACAAGGTTAACTAATAGCTAATAACTAATAATGATATAAAAGATACATTATACAGTTTAACTATACTTGTTTTACCTGTTCATATGGTCCGGTGTCCCGTGGGTGTCGCCACTGAAGCATGTCAAAAACTAATAGAAAGTCATAAAACTTTTCTGCATCCATTTCCCTTTTTAAACTCAGAAACATCAGCTGTCACACAGCTGCTAGGCCATGTAATGACGCTCGGCTCATTGTTGCCAAGTCTGAAATTGGGCTACTTTTACACTGTTGCTGTGATTATGCAACTTTTGGTATGGTTTTGTTGCGCATACCTGGCAACCCTGAACCTCAGTTAGACCTTCCTCGACTCCAAAGCCTGCCCCTTTCACGCACTTCGAAGGCTGCAGACCCTGAATTGGGACACAGCTAATGACAGAACTAATGTTTAGCACATTAAAGATCGGATACCCTGCTCTCTTCTGTTAAATCAGTTTTAACCACATAATATTTTCATTACAGACTGGATGGAGATGAAACCGCAAAAACATGAACTGAATGAAGCAGAGGAGGAAAAGCAGAGCATCAAAACTCAAAGAACAAAAGGTGATAAGCCGTACACCTGCCCTCAGTGTGGAAAGAGTTTAAGTTGCAAAGGAAACCTTAAGAGACACATAAGAATTCACACTGGAGAGAAACTGCATACATGCACTCAGTGTGGAAAGAGTTTCAATATAAAAGGAAACCTAAAGACACACATGAGAATTCACACTGGAGAGAAACTGTATACATGCACTCAGTGTGGAAAGAGTTTTTCTCAATCATCAGGTCTCAGTTATCATCTACGCATTCATTCTGAAGAAAACCCATTCAGCTGTGATCAGTGTGGGAAGAGTTTCAAATGTAAACCTTATCTCAATTATCATCTGCTCCATCATTTAGGAAAAAAACCATTTAACTGTGATCAGTGTGGTAAAGATTTTACTTCATCATCATATCTAAAACGACACCTGAAGGTTCATTCAGATGAGAAGCCTTATGTGTGTTCTGTCTGTGGAAAGAGTTTTTCATTGCTGCACAGTTTTAAACAGCACCAGAAAACACATAATGAAGTGAAAAATCATGTGTGTTGTGACTGTGCGAAGAGCTTTACGAGAGCTAGTGATCTGAAACGGCATCAAAGAATTCATACTGGAGAAAAACCTTACAAGTGCTCATATTGTGACAAGAGTTTCACTGATTCAGGACACCTGAAATCACACGAGCGAGTTCATACTGGAGAGAAGCCGTACCACTGTACTCAGTGTGAGAAGAGTTTTACACGTTTATCAAGTCTTCACACTCATATGAAAATATGCTGCAAGTGAGAAATACTTTTTTTTTTTTTTTTATGTCAAATACATTCAACTAAATAGTGTGAGATAAAATATGGAGTTTTTCCTAAATGCACAGTATCATCTAGTTCAATTTTGTCAATTTGGTGACAAAATAGTTTTAAATTTTTTTTTATTATAAATTTTTCTAAATAAATTTGTTTTTGTATTTTTTTTTTTCTGTCATGGTGGGTTTGTGTGCTTAATAGATGAAAGAGAAAGCCATGTGTGGTAAAACTTGCTTGAAATTTGTCCTCTGCATTTACAGTTGAGGTCAAAAGTTTACATACACCTTGTAGAATCTGCAAAATGTTAATTATTTTAACAAATAAGAGGGATCATACAAAATGCAATTTATTTTTTTATTTAGTACTGTCCTGAATAATATATTTTACATAAAAAAGGTGTTAACATAAAGTCCACAAGACAAAAAATAGCTGAAATTATAAAAACGACCCAGTTCAAAAGTTTACATAAACTTGATTCTGAATTTTAGAATCGTTACTGGATGACCCATGACTGTTTTTATGTTTTGTGATGGTTGTTCTCGAGTCCCTTGTTTTTCCTGAGCAGATAAACTTTCTTAAACGCATATAAACACAGATAAACACATTCTTAGGAAAAATCCTCCATGTCCTAAAAATTCTTCAGTTTTCCAGCATCTTTTGCATATTTTAAACCTTTCCAACCCTTCCCAATTAATCAAACAATCCAATTAATTCAGAATGATATTTTAATTATCTGAAATTATCTGAATTTTACCTACTCCTAGTCGAATCTGCTGTTGTGCGAATTGATACTGAATTTATTAAGCTCCTCCTTCACACCAGAGACCCGCCCCTAGTTTTATTGATGCTAAGTGCTAACTGCTAACAACAGTAGCCTGCTTTGTCGTCACAGAGAGAAAATATACTGGATTAATTACTTCAGGAATTATGAAATAACACCTGGATGCATTCATATGTGGAAAAAGCTCTCCAGCATGTCAGGTATGTAGAGCTGTGATTTTAATTGAATCATGTTGCAAAACGAATTTTGAAAAGACGAGAGTGAAAATCAATGGAATTAAACGTAAAATACAAAACTTTGTTATTGTTTTGAAAATGTGAACTCTGCGAAAAACGTGCATATGATATAAATTCGTATTTGCTGAATGCTGACGTTAATTAAGAAAGTATAATAGTGTTTGCCTTTCTGTTACTAATAATAGAAAAGCTAACGCTATATGTTTTCATATACAGTTTACTTTCTTTGTTCAACAGTTATATCTATTAGCATATCACTTATACATGTGCCCCAGCTAATTTTTTAATTTCATATTTTTGAATTAGTTTTGTAGAAAGCAGTTTATGACCCAGACATACAGGATCTTTTTTTAATAGAATTCTTAGACAAAATGGCAGATGACAACAGTTTCCAAGGTAGGATTGGTTAAGGTGGGGCTTAGCATAGGTGTATTTACATGTTACAGATATCTTCAAAGTAATTTTGACTAGTAAGAATTAGGGGTGTAACATTACATCGATATAGATTGATACATCGATCTAATGTGTAACGATTCGATGCAATGCGTAAAAAAATCGATACCTGTGGGCTATTTATAGAGGCACCTTTGTTTTAACACTCTCCACATTTTCACACAATATTAGTCTATGCATTATCGCCAACGCGTGCATTCTCATTTAAACTACCTTTCAGAACTTGTGAAAGACACTCGGGACAGTTGATGGAACTGTCACTGAAAGAATATGGTCAATAAACTGCCGCATAGGAGCGCCGCGCGCTGTGACTCTGTTGCTTCAAGCGCATCATTCTGCACACGGGATGCGCTAAAGTGCTTTGTGCCGCTCTGTATTAGAGCCTTTATAATAAATTTGCACAATGAAATAATATTAATAGCCTGTCTTGTTTTGTCCTACCTATAATTTGTTGTTGCTTCATTAAAAACCTGCGCTATACATTTAAAAGAAATGTCTTTTAATTATGTGTGTGTGTGTGTGTGTCTGTGTTTATCAGTTTTTTGACATTACACATTTTAGCACAGAACTAAAATGCTTTCTTGACTGTTGTCATGTCATAAGCTCTCATTAGATTACTGTGTGAATTTTTTATTTGTGGATGTCCCAATCAGGGTTCCGGATTTGAAATTGTGAAATAAATGTTTGTTATATATTTTGGTTGCAGTTGTGAGTTAATAAAAATTTAACTGGTTGTGTAAAATAGGCTCTAAATATCGAAATATCATATCATAATCGTATCGCAGAACTTTTTGAGGTATCAGAAAATATCGAATCGTGATGAACTGTCTGATTTACACCTCTAGTAAGAATGTTCACTCAAGATTAGGGGTGGGTGATAAATGGGTAGACAAGATTACCTGGTAGAGATTTTGGACTGTCATCTCTATCATGGTTATGCTCATGTGACATAGCTGTTCTGTATGGTCACTAAAGTTTACATGCGTTTTTAAGCATTGCGGTTTTAAAAACAAGTGGTTTTAAAGCATTGAAACGCATTTCTGATTAGTTTAGATATTAATTAAATAATATAACCTGTACCCGGTTTCATTCTTGTAATAATCTGGGCTACATAATAATGAGCAACCTAGAGTTGTTTTATACACTACTAATATGTAACCATCAAAATGCTAAATGCACACCATATGTGTTTGCTTTTTAAGTAATTCACTATCAATTCAGTAACTTCTCTTTGATTTTTCCAGATCTGGTCCTGTGGGCGTCAGTATCACACAGTGATCATCACAGTTCACACCTGCAGTGAAGCTCCTCCCACAACAATTCACCAATAAATACTGGGAATATTCACGTCATCCTACAAGAGAAGGACAAACTCCAGGTGTAGCAGCTGAAATCTGTGTGACTGTTAAAGATGGAGTTTATTAAAGTGGAGATTGAAGACATGAGTGATCCAGAACCATCAGGAATAAAACATGAAGAAACTGAGGAACAAATTGGTTGGTGTTCATTCTTGATTCTTCATTGTTGACTGCTGAAAAACATTAATGTAAAAAAGCTACAGATTTTGGTGGCCGTGAAATAATGAACAAATTAGAGATTATAAATGATACAGAAAATGCATATAACTGATCATAATCTTGAATAGCTGTTGTCATTCACATTTTAAATGGATTAACAAGATATTTACAGAACTAACACATTAAAGATCTAATACTTGATTCTCTGTTGCTTTCTTTTACTAAATCAGAGTTCATTGAGCTTATTTTAACCACATGATATATTTATTTTAGACTGGATGGAGATGAAACTGCAAAAACATGAACTGAATGAAGCAGAGAAGGAAAAGCAGAGCATCGAAACTCAAAGAACAAAAGCTAATAAGCCGCACACCTGCCCTCATTGTGGAACAAGTTTCAGTCGCAAAGGAAACCTAAAGACACACATAAGAATTCACACTGGAGAAAAACCGTATACATGCACTCAGTGTGGAATGAAGTTTTCTCAAGCATCAAGTCTCAGGAATCATCTGCTCCGTCACTCAGGAGAAAAGCCATTTAACTGTGATCAGTGTGGTAAAGACTTTATTTTGTCATCAGATCTAAAAGAACACCTGAAAGTTCATTCAGATGAGAGACCTTATGTGTGTTCTCTCTGTGGAAAGAGTTTTTCATGGCTGCGTCATTTTAAACTGCACCAGAAAACACATGATGAAGTGAGAGATTATGTGTGTTGTGAGTGTGGAAAGAGCTTTACTAGATCTTCCCATTTGAAAAATCACCAAAGAATTCATACTGGAGAAAAACCTTACAAGTGCTCATATTGTGACAAGAGTTTTACTCGTTCTGAAAACCTGAAAGCACATGAGCGAGTTCATTCTAGAGAGAAGCCGTACTACTGTACACAGTGTGGTAATAGTTTTAAACATTTGTCAAGCCGTTACACTCATATGAAAAAGCATTGCAATGCTTCAGTGTCAAATACATTCAAGTAAACTGTGTGAGATGAGGAAGTTCATCCTAAAACCACAATATCAGTTTAATTTTGTAAATATGGTGAAAACTAGAAAGACTTAGGAGTTAAAGCTTCACCAGTCAACAACTCTTAAGCCCGGGACACATCAAGCCGACAACCGGCCGTCAGGCAACATCGGACTGTTTTTAAGCATCAGATGCCGTCGGATTATTGGGCCAATTTAACGTGTAGAATTGGCGTTGGGCGAGAGAACTCTGATTGTCGCCTTTTCCTTAAACAACCATGTAGGAAGACGCATCATGGCCATATTCCAGGACGACAAAGCCTTTGGTGGAAATAAATGTTGTGATGTTATTTCCATCAAGAGGTGCATTGATTTTTGTCAAGATCTCGTATTAATAATCCAAGAGTCCAGCACCCTGTAAAGTTTACTCAAGCACATCCCATGTGCCATCATTGTGAAAAGAGTTTCACATGTAAAGAGAAGCTGGATTATCACTTAACTCGCACAGTAGAAAAAAAACTCACACTGCCATCATTGTGGAAAGATTTTTGTACTAAACAAACTCCTTAAACATCATATAAGAATTCACACTGGAGAAAAGAGAATCTATATACTTGTCCTCAGTATGGAAAGAGCTGTCTGAATAAATACAGACTTAAGACATCATACTAGAGAGAAACCAAAAACCTGTCCTGATTGCAGCAAGAGTTTTGCAAATTCTTTCAGTTTAGGTTGTGTGGCTATGATAAATTGATGCCATCTGATTATGACTTATGTTAGTCTATCAATGTGAAGTATATATTCTAATTGTACATGAAATCCTAAGAAATAAAACATCTTGTCCACTGCATTGTTGTATGTGCAAATATAAAATGGTTTTGATAGACTATTCAACAACCACTGTTTTATTATTTGATTTTAATCCATGTTAAATGACAAAACATGGGATCTGAATTGGCATATTTCCTTGTTTAATTAGATTTTTTAACATTTACTCCAAACATTCACTTAAATATAATATGCCTTGAAATATCATGGCTGGCCAAATGTGGATGGTTGTAACACGACTTTCACATGTACATCTACTGGACCCACAAAGATATGCCAACATTTGCCACAGTCTACTAATATTGAACTAGTCTGTATTGTTTGTAATTGTTAGCATATGTTTCGGTATTATTTTAAGTCTAAATATGCAGTAATGCTTTAGATTCTCCTTTATAATGCTTTGAAGAAGTTTAATGTAGCCTATATAAGACACATCTAAATTAAATAAAAATCAGCAAGTTGGATTACATTATTCCCTTTGTCCAAACTCAATACTACACTCCAGTAGGTGGCGCTAATGCGCATTAAAACGGTTTACAAACTATCATAAAACGTAAAAGAAGAAGATGGTCGTCCTGAGAAGAAATAACAGGACAAATTCAAGCAGAAACAGCTGAATTCTGTGTGCCGTAATATAGTAAAGATGGAGTTTATTAAAGAGGAGATTGAAGACATGAGTGATCCAGAACCATCCAGAATAAAACATGAAGAAACTGAGGAACAAATAGGTTGGTGTCCATTCCTGATTCTTCATTGTACACTTCTGAGAAACATTAACAAATATTCATTTCAAGAGATTGGGTGGCTGTGAAATAAGCAGTTTATAGATAATAAATGTCAGAAAATGCATTTAAATTATTAATCTCGTGTAGAAGTTGTCAAATATATTTTAATTGTGTTAAGTCAATGACAGAAATAAACTTTGCCACATCAAATATCTCATACCTGATCTCTGTTGCTGTTAAATCAGACTTTAACTGATTTTAACCACGTAATATTTTTTATTTTAGACTTGATGGAAGTGAAGCAGCAAAGACAAGACCTGAATGAAGTGGAGGAGGAAAGTCGTATCTTCACAACTCAAGGAACTAAAGCTAATAAGCCGCACACCTGCTCTCAGTGTGGAAAGAGTTTCACACAAAAAGGAAACCTTAACAAACACTTAAGAATTCACTCTGGAGAAAAACCGTTTACATGCACTCAGTGTGGAAAGAGTTTTAATTGTACATCAGTTCTTAGTAATCATCTGCTTCTTCACTCTGGAGAAAAAGCATTTAAATGTGATCAGTGTGGTAAAAAGTTTATTTCATCATCACAGCTGAAAAACCACCTGAAAGTTCATTCAGATGAGAGGCCTTATGTGTGTTCTCTCTGTGGAAAGAGTTTTTCAAGGCTGATCAGTTTTAAACTGCACAAAAATATACATAATGAAGTGAGAGATCATGTGTGTTCGGAGTGTGGGAAGAGCTTTACTACAATTGCCCAACTGAAACGACACAAAATAATTCATACTGGAGAAAGACCTTACAAGTGCTCATATTGTGACAAGAGTTACACTGTGTCTGGAAATCTGAAAGTGCACGAGCGGCTTCATTCTGGAGAGAAGCCATACTATTGTGCTCACTGTGGAATTGGTTTTGCACGTAAAGACAGTCTTAAGAAGCACACAAGAATTCACACTGGAGAAAAGCCATTCGCTTGCCATCACTGTGGAAAGAGTTTCATACAAAAACCACATCTTATTAAGCACATAAGTATTCACACTAGACAAAAGCTTTACACTTGCTCTCAGTGCGGATTGAGCTTCACATTTGAATACAAACTTAAGATACACCTACGTGTTTGTACTGGAGTGAAATCATACACCTGTACTCTGTGTGGAAAGACTTTTGCACATAAATCAAGTCTCGGTTGTCATCTACGTGTTCACTCTGGAGAAAGACCTTATAAGTGTCCACGTTGTGATAAGAGTTTCACTCGGTCAGGTACCATGAGAAAACATGAGCGACTTCATTGCAAAACCACCATAGACTGCTGAGAGATTGTACCAGTACTTATATGGGAAGAGTTTCACCCAGTCAGGAGGTTTCTTTACTCATAGAAAATGAACTATAAGCTCTGGAAAAACTTAATATGACCACAGCAAAATTAACAGTTTCTCTGGATTTATTATTTATCTGTATTTGTTTGAGAAAAATTAACATTTCTGATTTATTTTACAAACTACTGACAACCCTTCTTCCAAACTTCAAATAAAAATATTGCTATTTGCAAGAAAATGACACCTGGTCGGAATAAAGAAAAATGATTTAAAAATAGAAGTTGAATTCATAAAAATGAATCCTGAAGCCTGATTGGTTCATGTCCATGCTAGTGCACAGACAAATGGCATTTCAGCCCACCAAAATGGGTGGGGTTGGCTGCCTATAAAGGCCACCGAAATGCCAGATTTCATCGTAATCATTTGACTGAGGGGTTTAAATTTTTTTATTTAAATTACAGTTTTGATAGTCTATTCAACAACCTCAGTTTTATTGTTTGATTTGTGATCATTTTAATCTAAGTTAAATGACAAAAGGTGTAGTAATCAGCATATTTTCTTGTTTATTCACTCCAAACTTTCGCCTCAATATAAAAACCTTGAAATATCATGGCTGACCAAATGTAGAGGTTGTAACATGACCTTCACATTTACATCCACTGGACTCACAAAGATTTGCCAACATTTGTCTCAGTCTGCTATATTGAACTAGTCTGTATTGTTTTTAATTGTTAGCATATATTTCAGTATTATTTTAAGTCTAAATATGCAGTGATGCCTTTAGATTCTCCTTCATAATGCCTTGAAGAAATTTAAGGTAGCCTATATAAGGCACTTCTAAATTAAATAAATATCAGCAAGCCAGAATTACAATATTCCCTTTTTCCAAACTCAATACTACACTCCAATAGGTGGCGCTATAATGCGCATTAACGCGGTTTACAATCTGTCATGAAACATAATAGAGGAAGATGATAGTCCTGAGAAGTAAGAACAGGAGAAATCCAAGCAGAAACAGCTGAATTCTGTGTGCTGTAATATAGTAAAGATGGAGTTTATTAAAGAGGAGACTGAAACATGAGTGATCCAGAATAAAACACAAAGATACTGAAGAACAAATAGGTTGGTGTCCATTCTTGATTCTTCATTGTTTACTTTTGAGAAACATTAACAAAGCTTCAGTTCAACAGATTCGGTGGCTGTGAATTAAGAAGCAGTTTATAGATAATAAATGACACAATATGCTTTTAAATGATCATAATCTTGAAAAGAAGTTGACAAACACATTAATTGTATCTAATCAATTGTAATTAATTTTTTATCTTAGACTGGATGGAAGAGAAGCAGCAAAGACAAGACCTGAATGAAGCAGAGGAAAATTGTACCCTCAAAACTCAAGGAACAAAAAACAAAAAGCTGCACACCTGCTCTCAGTGTGGAAAGACTTTCACAAAAAGAAGAAACCTTAACAAACACATAAGAATTCACTCTGGAGAGAAACCGTATACATGCACTCAGTGTGGAAAGAGTTTTCATTGTACATCAGGTCTCAGTCATCATCTGCGCATTCACTATGGAGAAAAAACATTTAACTGTGATCAGTGTGGTAAAATGTTTATTTCATCATCAATTCTAAAACGAACACCTGAAAGTTCATTCAGATGAGAAGCCTTATGTGTGTTCTCTCTGTGGAAAGAGTTTTTCATGGCTGAACAGTTATAAACAGCACCAGAAAACACATAATGAAGTGAGAGATTATGTGTGTTTGGAGTGTGGAAAGAGCTTTACTAGAGATGACCATCTGAAACAGCACCAAAGAATTCATTCTGGAGAAAGACCTTACAAGTGCTCATCTTGTGACAAGAGTTTTATTCAGTTTGGAAACCTGAAATCACATGAGCGAATTCATACTGGAGAGAAGCCGTACCACTGTACTCAGTGTGGAATTGGTTTTGCACGCAAGGACAGTCTTCAGAAACACACAAGAATTCACACTGGAGAAAAGCCATTCGCTTGCAATGAGTGTGGAAAGAGTTTCACACAAAAAAGAAACCTTAACATACACATAAGAATTCACACTGGAGAAAAACCGTTTACATGCACTCAGTGTGGAAAGAGTTTTACTTGTACATCCGGTCTCAGTAAACATCTACTCTGTCACTCTGGAGAAAAAATATTTCACTGTGATCAGTGTGGTAAAGATTTTATTTCATCATCAAGTCTAAAACAACACCTGAAAGTTCATTTAGATGAGAAGCCTTATGTGTGTTCTCTCTGTGGAAAGAGTTTTTCATGGCAGACCAATTTTAAACAGCACCAGAAAACACATAATGAAGTGAGAGATCATGTGTGTTCAGAGTGTGAGAAGAGTTTTACTACAACTGCCCAACTGATACGACACCAAAGAATTCATACTGGAGAAAGACCTTACAAGTGCTCATATTGTGACAAGAGTTTCACTGTGTCTGGAAACCTGAAAGTGCACGAGCGAGTTCATACTGGAGAAAAACCTTTAATTTGTAATCAGTGTGGAATTGGTTTTGCATGTAAGGACAGTCTTATTAAACACACAAGAATTCACACTGGAGAAAAGCCATTTGCTTGCCATCACTGTGGGAAAAGGTTCATACAAAAACCACATCTTATCAAGCACATGTGTTCACACTAGACAAAAGCTTTACACTTGCCCTCAATGTGGATGGAGCCTCACACATGAATAGGACAAACCTATACACCTACGTGTTTGTACTGGAGAGAAATCATACACCTGTCCTCAGTGTGGAAAGTGTTTCACATATAAATTAAGTCTCAATTTGGAGTCTTTGTGTTTTGTCATTGTCTTCCTTAATCACTCATTTGTTGTCATGGACACTTATGGTTTTCAGCTGTGCACCATCATCATCATCATCATCATCATCACCACCTGTATTTATGTTCAGTTCTGTTTCAATGTAGTGTCCGGTGTCATCAATAAATGGATGTGTTGTGTGTTGATTTGCATTACCTGTTGGATTTATTAAATACTACCTATTTGCCTTTATCTTTGTGTGTTTTTACAACCATATTGCTTGACACATATAAAGTGATCAAGTCTCTTCAGAAAATTTGGACTGAATCACTCAATTTAAATACTTTTTGAAGCCTCTAATTGGAAGTTGCATAGCTGTCAATGGAGGAATGTAATTCTCGCCTACTCTTTTATAAATACTGAGGATTCAGACATACTTATTCATTCACCTATACTGCTTTATACCTTCTATATAGTAGGGAAGTATGTGGTTTCAGAGTTAATAGTCTTACGAAACAGAGCAATCTTTCATATGTCATCATTGTGAAAAGAGTTCCACACATAAAGTGAACCTGGATAATCACTAAAAACTAACACCGGAGGAAAAACCTCACACTGCCATCATTGTGGAAATAGTTTCCTCCTTAAATATCATATAAAAATTCATACTGCAGAAAAGCCTTTCAAATGTGATCAATGTCAAGAGAGCATGAAGAAACATCCAAGAATTGACACTGAAGAAATGTTTTTCACCTGTCATAAGAGCTTTGCAACTAAAGACAGACTTAAAAGACATGAAATTATGACAAAACAATTTTGTATATGAAAATTGAAAAATTATGAGAAATAAAAGTTGTGTATGCAAATTTAAAACAATTTTGATAGCCTATTCAACAACCTCTGTTTTATTGTTTGATTTGTGACCATTTTAATCCAAGCTAAATGACTGAATCAGCATATTTCCTTGTTTAATTTGATTTTTAACATTTTCTCCAAACATTCACTTCAATATAAAAAATTTGAAATATCATGGCTGACCAAAAGTGGATGGTTGTGTAACATATCTTTCACGCGTCCACTGGACCCACAAAGATATGCCAACATTTGCCACAGTCTACTATATTGAACAACTCTGTATTGTTTTTAATTGTTAGCATGTTTCAGTTTTATGTCTAAATATGCAGTAATGGCCTTAGATTCTCCTTCATAATGCCTTGAAGAAATTTAAAGTAGCATAAATAACACACTTCTAAATTAAAATCAGCAAGCCAGAATTACAATATTCCCTTTTTCCAAACTCAATACTACACTCCAGTAGGTGGCGCTAATGCGCATTAAAGCGGTTTACAAACTTCCATAAAACTTAATAGAAGAAGATGGTCGTCCTGAGAAGAAAGAAAAGGAGAAATCCAAGCAATACAGCTTAATTCTGTGTGCTCTAATATAGTAAAGATGGAGTTTATTAAAGAAGAGATTGAAGACATGATTGATCCAGAACCATCCAGAATAAAACATGAAGATACTGAGGAACAAATAGGTTGGTGTCCATTCTTGATTCTTCATTGTTGACTTCTGAGAAACATTAACATAGTTTCAGTTAAACAGATTGGGTGGCTGTGACATAAGCAGTTTATATTTGATTAATGATACAGAAAATGCATTTAAATTATCATAATGTTGTATAGAAGTTAGTGCTGGGCGGTAAACAGGTTTCAATTTCGAGGACGATATGTAACTTATTTTTTCAAAAACCGTCATACCGGTGCGTAGCTGAAACAGCTGCTGTATCTATTCAATGGCCATGTAGATCGCTGAGTAGAGCGGACTTCTATTAACTGCATACTTACACTAATGGAACAACTTTATAACACAACAATAAATAACTCAAAACTAACTCTCTTTAATTCTGTAAATATGTAGCTATGATTTCTGCGATGCAGAAAAAACAGATGAAATCAAGGAATGCAGTCCAAGAACTGTAAGCGGAACGTCACAGAATTTGGTAGGTTTTCGATGACAACTATCGATATTTGTCTTATCATATACACAGGAAGTAGGTCTTCACAACCCTGGCAAAATAAGAGTGTACTTCGATTATTAGAGATAATAATAATACCGTTTATTAAAACACACAAACTTTTAAGTTCTATGGCACCTTTAAAAAAAAATGTGATAGATTTTTGTTCAAACCACCCAGCACTAATGAAAGTTGTCAAACACATTTTAATTGTATTAACAAGTAAATGACAGAACTAAACTTTGGCACATTAAAGATCTGGGGCCGTATTCACAAAACATTTTATCTTACCACTAAGAGTTCTCCTAAATAGCAGTAAAAGTTCTTAAAACCTATTCTCAAAGCTGCTGAGACAAACTTTTAATAAGGAATAGACTGAAGTCTTAAGCTAAGAGTAAGGGCGGGGTTGACCTCGTTGCTATGGAGTATACACACAGTGATTGGCTGATGAGGGAGGAGTCAGCGATTCAATCATAGAAATATTGTAGAATGAGGTGTCATGTTTCCATATTAAAATAAAGGTTTTAAAATACAAATGTTGCCCTATTCAAATAAATATTTTTAATAAAAATGATGCCATATTAAAATAAATATTTTTAATAAAAATATTGCCATATTCAAATAAAGGTTTTAAAATGTAGGCTAAGTGTCACTAATTAAAACTAATTAAAGTATATACAATTAATTGTCTGCCTCTTGGATGTCTGCATCTCAAGAGAATGCAAAATGCAAGCAACAAATTACATTTTATAAACAAAGTTTGGGAGGAACACATTCAAACGGTCTTTCTAATCAGCTGAAGAGGAGGAATATATACACAGACGAGAGCCGACTCGCCTATAGTTACTTTGACAGTTTTCTGCATCCCTCCGCGAACCCGCTCCTCCCTCCCGGCTGGGGATACGGGGAGAACTCTGGGTTTGGGCTAAATTCCAAGCTCAGAGCCCTCGATCCCCTTGGACACCACACCATATATGCTTATTAATTTTTTTTTTTTTTTACTCTATTCAATCATTTGTAAATGTGAACTCATGAAAACCACTGCCACAGGTAATCAGACAATATTTATTTATTTGTTAAAGATTTATTTTTGGCATCTCAAAATCTATATTCAAATCTATAAATCAAAATGTATTGCATTTATGAAGAAAAAATTGAGTACCTAAGGCTCTATTGCTGTTTACTCAATGGTGTTCAGTGTCTTTGGGTGGATTAGGATTGTTTGTGATTTGGGCTTAGTGACTTAGGAGTCCTCTTGCCTACTTCTAATGTTTCATGGATTTAGGAGCTAGTTTTAGCGCTAAAATGTTTTGTGAAATACTCTAAGAGCAAAAATTGCTCATTATTTTTAAGAGTTTCTCCTAAATCTGCAATTTAGGAGCTACTTTTAGCCTTAAGATGTTTTGTGAATACGGCCCCAGATCTCTGTTGCTGTTAAATCAGAGTTCACTTGAACTGATTTTAACCACATACTATTTTTATCTTAGACTGGATGGAAGTGAAGCAGCAAACACAAGACCTGAATGAAGCAGAGGAAAATTGTACCCTCACATCTCAAGAAACAAAACCTAAAAAGTTGCACACCTGCTCTCAGTGTGGAAAGAGTTACACAAAAAAAGAAAACCTAAAAGACACATGAGAATTCACACTGGAGAAAAACCGTTTACATGCACTCAGTGTGGAAAGAGTTACACAAAAAAAGTAAACCTTAACCTACACATAAGAGCTCACACTGGAGAAAAACCGTTTACATGCACTCAGTGTGGAAAGAGTTTCACACAAAAAGAAAACCTTAAAACACACATAAGAATTCACTCTGGAGAGAAACCGTATACATGCACTCAGTGTGGAAAGAGATTTAATCGTACATCATGTCTCACTGTTCATCTGCTCCGTCACTCTAGAGAAAAATCATTTAACTGTGATCTGTGTAGTAAAGATTTTATTTTGTCATCGCATCTAAAACAACACCTGAAAGTTCATTCAGATGAGAAGCCTTACGTGTGTTCACTCTGTGGAAAGAGTTTTTCACGACAGGACAATTTTAAACTGCACCAGAAAACACATGATGAAGTGAGAGATCATGTGTGCTTTAATTGTGGGAAGAGCTTTGCTACAACTACCCAACTGAAACGACACCAAATAATGCATACTGGAGAAAAACCTTACAAGTGCTCATCTTGTGACAAGAGTTTCACTCAGTCTGGATACCTGAAAAAACACGAGCGACGTCACACTGGAGAAAGACCTTACAAGTGCTCATATTGTGACAAGAGTTTTGCTCGGCCTGGACAACTGAAACTACATGAGCGACTTCATACTGGAGAAAGACCTTACAAGTGCTCATATTGTGACAAGAGTTTCACTCAGTCTACACACTTGAAAACACACAAGCGAGTTCATACTGGAGATAAACCTTTCATATGTCATCAGTGTGGAATTGGTTTTGCACGCAAGGACAGTCTTAACACACACATGAGAGTTCACACTGGAGAGAAACCGTATATATGCGCTCATTGTGGAAAGAGTTTTTCTCAAGCATCATCTCTCAGTCATCATCTGCGCATTCACTCTAGAGAATAAACATTTAACTGTGATCAGTGTGTTAAAGATTTTATTTCATCATCAAATCTAAAACAACACCTGAAAGTTCATTCAGATGAGAAGGTTTGGTTTTGCATGCAAGGACAGTCTTAAAGGGTTAGTTCACCCAAAATGAAATTTGTCATTAATTACTCACCCTCATTAGTTTTACACCCATAAGAACTTCATATGTCCTCAGAACACAAATTAAGATATTTTTGATGAAATCCGAGGGTATCTGATCCACACATAGGCAACAATGTCATTGCATCTTTTCAGGTCCAGAAGGGTATTAAAGACATCAATAAAACAGTCAACGTGACTACAGTGGTTCAACTTTAAAGGATTAGTTCACTTTCAAATGAAAATTAGCCCAGGCTTTACTCATCCTCAAGCCATCCTAGCAGGCCCAATTCTGGGATTGCGTGACTGGGGGTACATTTCACAAACTTTTTTTTTAACTACTAAACTAATTAGGGTTGTTTATTGCAAGTAATTTGAGAGGAACTTGGTGGATCCAAAATGGTCAATATTCATATTCATACATTGTCTTATGATTTATTTTTCACTTTTAATTTCATATATTTATGTACTTCTACTTTATATATATATATATATATATATATATATATATATATATATATATATATATAAATTCTTATCATATTTTCAAGATATATCTACTTGTTATTGTACCCTTATGGTTATTCTTATTTTATATTTAAGAGTATGTATGCTTGTTATATTCAATTGTTCTTCAAGTGTTCCGGTGTGACGGGTCACGCTGACATGTTTGTGGTTAGATATTGGACGCCTGCCAAGTACTGCAGAAGTGATGTTTTTCAGAATTAGTTGCTCATTTAAATCTGATCAAAATATGTCTGCTGACATTTGATAGTTTAAAGATTTGCAAAATTCCCTAGTGGGTCAAAACAATTATTATATCTATTTTTGGCATCTGACCAATTTATGATATAATAGGAGTTTAAGTGGGTTGGGAATTTCCCTGTATGCTTATGGTATAATATAGACTGAGTTGTTAATAATTTAGCTTTTTCCATCCTTTGCTCTCCTGGGCTTCTGCTTCTCTCTTATCTGCAAATGTTTTAATTCTTTATGATCTTCATCTATTAGATACAATACTCTGGATTTTACAGTACTCTAAATTTGTTATTGACTATTGACTACTCCTTTATGATGGTTATTTTACCTTTTGGTTTTATTAAGTATTTTCATTATCGATTAAAGTTTGCGTGTGAGGCCAAATTTAATTGTAATGAATAAATAATCTCATCAACTTTATCTACTTCCTGGACCTCATTTTCCCTAATTTTTGCATCAAACTTTAAATATATGTACAGGGGCCCGTTTCAATAAGGAGGTTCAACCAACTCTGAGTTTTCGGTTTCAGAACAGCTGAATTGAGTTAGTTCAATCCACTCTGAGTAGGTTGACTCAGAGTCGATTGAAAAGCCATCATCAATGGAGCTCCGATATTACGATTCACCATGGCAACAGCACATGACAAAATGACGTCAATGCAAGTTTAATTCTTATCACTGTTATAATATCAAAGGTGAAAACTGGCAGAACGGTAAGTTATTGAACTAATATTTATTTTCATGGTATCCCACATGCAAAAAAAAGAAGAAAAAAATAATGCAGGATGCAATAATAAGAGTGTAAATGATTTTATCGTTATTAAACACTCGTTAGGCAATTTACTTCTACTTTTAGAAAATTGTCTTAATTTTTATTGAAAATAAATGCCTTTCTGATGTGATATGTGATGGGAAAAGGAATAATAGCGAGCTCGGCAAAAGGCGGATTCGAACCCAGTCAACCACATCACAAGATAATTCTCCACACCCATCACACTATTGTCTACAGTCTCTACACCACTGCAGCCACTAGAATGTGTGTCATTTTTAACATGGTGTGACATTGGTGGGCGGAGCTACTGTAAATTTGCACTTACGTATACTTGAGTGCATTAAAAAAATACTTAAATACAAGCAAGTACATTTGTAGTACATTCTTTATTTTGGTGCCAAATAAAAGTGTCAAAGTTATACACTATAAATACACTAATTCAATGTATATTTTTACTTCAGTGGTACTTCACTGCATTTGGAAATGTATACTAAATACCACTACTACTTAAATTGATTTTTAGTGTAATAAAATAAAGTATACTACCACAAAAATATACAGAGGAGTTTTATTAGTGTATTTGTTAAAAGTGTGCTTTCAATGCTTTAAAATTAGTTCAATCTTAGTAGACTTTCATATAGTAATCCTAAGTTTAAATGGCATTGATTTTCTTACAAATATATTACTAATGTACTAGTTATAAGTACATTTTCCCCCAGGTGAAAAAAGTGCAGTACTATACACTTTATTTTAGTACACAGTACACTTCCATTATTACTTAAAGTGCTCTATTTTCATGCACTTATTTTGTACTTAATATACTAAAAGCTGTACTTTAGTACTTCTTCATATAATCTTAAGAAATCTAAGTGTACTCAACTGTGCTATTTTGAGACACCATGAATTTGAACTAAAATGTGCTTTTAACATACTATCTCTGTATTTAAAAAAAATAAGTTTTTTGTTACCACTTATTACACTTGAACCCATCTTTCATACACCTTTAAATGTACTCATCAGACGTAGGAAATACACTTATGAATTATTTAAAATATAAGAATAATATATGATAAATATATACACAATGTATTTGTAATGTTGTAGGCAATAAATTATAAATACATTTTGTATATTTTCATTATATATTAATCTTATATTTGAAATACATCATAAGTCTATTTTAAAAGTGTTTGAAAGATGTTTTCAAGTGTACTACAAGTGGTAACTAAATACATTTTTTTAAATACAGAGATAGTATGTTAAAAGCACATTTTAGTTCAAATTCATGGTGTCTCAAATAGCACAGTTGAGTACACTTAGATGATCTTAAGTACTAAAGAAGAGCTTTTAGTATATTAAGTACAAAATAAGTGCATGGAAATAGAGCACTTTAAGTACATTATGGAAGTGTACTGTGTACTAAAATAAAGTGTATTTTACTGCACTTTTTTTTCACCTGGGTAGACACTCCGACACTTTCCGTTTGTATTAAGATTATTTTTATTACCACACTGGCAGATATTGATCATTTTACTTAAGTAAAATGCACTTAATTTAGATCCCCCAGGAAACAAGAGTAAATATCTTATATAATTTTCTTATATAGAAAGTCCTTTTTGATTTAGGAATTTTTAGATATTTGTACTTGAAATAGGATGAAAAATACTCATTACGAAAAGCATTTTTGCAATGTGAATGAATGAGTTAACTATTTAAACATCACTTGCACTTTAAAAAGGGGGAGGAGACCAAAGGAAACGGTTTACCAAAGAAAACCTACTCTCGACCAGGTTAGGTTCACAGAGTAAGTTACCATGGTAACTGACTCTGAGTAGAAGTTACCTCTCTTTCAGAAACGGGCTTAACTTACCCTGCTTTCTCGGGTTTGACATACCTCCCATTCTGAACCCCAGAGTTTCCCTCATTTCAGGGTTAACATACTCAGAGTTTTCACTTAACCTCCTTTCTGAAACGGGCCCCAGTTCAAGTCGCATTATGTTTGTTTACATATAGACCACAAACATTAATAAATTAAGAACTTTGTATCTTTCCTTTCCTGTACTCCCAATTTAAAAAAATTTTGTGATATTTAGCCATCCTTAAAATTTGTTAGATATAGATTTGTTATTAGTCACAATAGTTGTACTTTCTGTGATTTTGAACGCATATTGACAACGGCTAATATTCCCTTTTTCCAAACTCAATACTACTCTCCAGTAGGTGGCGCAAACGCACATTAAAGCGGTTTACAAACTTTCTTAAAACGTAAAAGAAGAAGATGGTCGTCCTGAGAAGAATAACAAGAGAAATCCGTGCAGAAACAGCTGATGTCTGTGTGCCATACTATAGTAAAGATGGAGTTTATTAAAGAGGAGATTGAAGACATGACTGATCCAGAACCATCCAGAATAAAACATGAAGATACTGAGGAACAAATAGGTTGGTGTCCATTCTTGATTGCTGAGAAACATTAACAAAGCTTCAGTTTAACAGATTGGGTGGCTGTGACATAATGAGCAGTTTATAGATGATAAATACACAGAAAAAACACACAAATGCATTCAAATGATCATAATCTATAGAAGTTAGTGCTGGGCAGTAAACCGGTTTCACTTTTGATACCGATATATAGCCTATTTTTCAAAAAACGCCATACCGGTGCGTAGCTGAAACAGCTGCTGTATCTATTCAATGGCCATGAAGAGTGAGAAAGCGGATTCTATTAACTGCATATCCCTCTTAAACTAATGGAAACAACTTTATAACATAACAATAAATAACTAACCAAACTCTCTTATATGCTACTACAAATGCCATTCAGAGCCATGATTTCTGCGACGAAGAAAACACGGATGAAATCCAGGCATTACTACTGTATAAAATATAAAAACATCACGGAATTTGCAATTTTTGGATGAATAAATCAAAAGTAGGGTTGTATTGTTACGGATTAGTGTCTGTGAAAGCTAAAAAAGACTGCTATTGAAATCTTTGCCAGGTTTTCACAACAAACCCCGCCAAATTGCTACTCAAATAGCTCAATCACGTTTCACAGGGGGCCCACAGTAAAAATCGCGTTCCAGGGGTTAAAATTCACTTTTTTTTTGCGGGGCTCCCCAGGTGAAAGTCACATTCCAGAGGCAAAATACCATGTTATTCAGGGTTGCGTCAATTCTTCATGACCCTGTCAAAATAAAGTTCGGTATAACTTGAAATATTACAACTGTACAACAGATAGTAGGCTACCTAAATTATAAGAAATAATAATAATACCGTTTATTAAAACACACAAACCCAAAGGTCTTCATTGAAATTACAGAAATTGCTCAATAAAAACGTAGCCTATTTATTATTATTATTAATTTAATGAAATAAATTAATTTTATTACATTTTAAACTAAATTGTTAGCTTTATGAATTGATTTGATTACATTTCTTTAATTTTTATTTGTTTATTTGTATATCGTGAAACTGCCTGAATCTGGAAAAAAAAAGTGATACAGATCTTTGGTCAAACCACCCAGCACTAATAGAAATTGTCAAACACATTTTAATTGTATTAAATATAGCTGCAAGCAGTGATGACGGGCCCAAGCCCGGTGGCTTCAAAGAAACTGTGCATGGCATGCAATAGGCAAAAGTCAAAGTCATTTGAATACACCACATTTACTGCAGAAGTTGGTGCCCATATGATTACAAACCACAACAGCCACATCCATAAGCTCATTTAAATTTAGATGAATTTCATGTCATACAATGTCATAGGTCAATTTCACATGAGTGTAGAATATCATCCTAATCTGCCATGTCTGTGTTTTTCTCAGACAACCTCTATAAAAAATTCCAGAGCAAATTACATACTGTTATTTGTTATTCAACAGTACTCTGAGAAATGTAATCCAGTCTTAATGCGAATGTCTGTGATCGCTGATGTTGTATTATCCTAACACTTCTCTTTATGTGTTCTTGGTCGGAGCTAATGACTGTAAATTAGGAAGTTATCCGGCTTAATGAGATCCTAATGGCCACAGATTCCAATGTTTGTGCCAATTTTAAAGATTTTTTGAGCAAGTTAAGGCACCCAAAAATCCCTGGATGGTTGGAAAAAAAAAAAAAAAAAATTAAAAAATTTGTGGCTTGGGCCATAACAAGTAAATGACAGAACTAAACTTTGCAGATCAAAGTTCTGATACCTGATCTCTATTGCTGTTAAATCAGAGTTCACTTGAACTGATTTTAACCACATAATATTTTTATCTTAGACTGGATGGAAGTGAAGCAGCAAAGACAAGACCTGAATGAAGTAGAGGAAATTCGTACCTTCACATCTCAAGGAAGAAAACCTAAAAAGCTGCACACCTGTTCTCAGTGTGGAAAGAGTTTGACAACAAAAAGAAACCTTAACATACACATGAGAATTCACACTGGAGAAAAACCGTATACATGCACTCAGTGTGGAAAGAGTTTTACTTGTACATCAGCTCTCAGTAATCATCTGCACATTCACTCTGGAGAAAAAGCATTTAACTGTGATCAGTGTGGTAAAGTTTTTATTTCATCATCAAGTCTAAAACAACACCTGAAAGTTCATTCAGGTAAGAAGCCTTATGTGTGTTCTCTCTGTGGAAAGAGTTTTACATGGCTGAAAAATTTTAAATTGCACCAGAAAACACATAATGAAGTGAGAGATCATATGTGTTTTGACTGTGGGAAGAGCTTTACTACAATTGCCCAACTGAAACGACACCAAATAATTCATACTGGAGAAAGACCTTACAAGTGCTCATCTTGTGATAAGAGTTTCGCTCAGTCTGCACACCTGAAATCACATGAGAGAGTTCATACTGGAGAGAAACCTTTCAGATGTCATCAGTGTGGAATTTGTTTTGCACAGAAGGACAGTCTTAACAAACACAAGAGAATTCACACTGGAGAAAAAACGTATACATGCACTCAGTGTGGAAAGAGTTTTTCTCAGTCATCTGGTCTCCGTGATCATCTGCGTATTCACTCTGGAGAAAAACCATTTATCTGTGATCAGTGTGGTAAAGAATTTAATTCACCATCACATCTAAAACAACACCTGAAAGTTCATTCAGATGAGAGGCCTTATGTGTGTTCTTTCTGTGGAAAGAGTTTTACTTGGCTGAAAATTTTTAAATTGCACCAGAAAACACATGATGGAGTGAGAGATCATGTGTGTTGTGACTGTGGGAAGAGCTTTACTACAGCTGACCAACTGAAACGACACCAAAGAATTCATACTGGAGAAAGACCTTACAAGTGTAAATATTGTGACAAGAGTTTCACTCAGTCTCCGCACCTGAAATCACATGAGCGACTTCATACTGGAGATAAACCTTTCATATGTCATCTGTGTGGAATTTGTTTTACACATAAGGACAGTCTTAACAAACACATAAGAGTTCACACCGGAGAGAAACCGTATACATGCTCTCAGTGTGGAAAGAGTTTTACTCAATCATCAGGTCTCAGTGTTCATCTGCGTATTCACTCTGGACAAAAAAACATTTAACTGTGATCAGTGTGGTAAAGATTTTATTTCATCAAATATAAAACAACATCCGAAAGTTCAGTTAGATGAAAGTGTTTGGTTTTGCATGCAAGGACAGTCTTAAAGGGTTAGTGCACCCCAAAATGAAATTTAACATGTTGCGTTCATATTATGGGCTCATCTGCTTTTCTGTATGCTTTATTAGTATGGTGTTTACTAAGTTTGTTTTTTTAATAACACTGTAAACTTTTGAACTGCTTCATTTGTGTAAATGGAGATATTATATATTGTGGACTATATCTAAACATGTCTTATAATAAAACATTCATTTCAGTGCTAAATAAAAACAATTTATGATCTCTTATTTAATTTTGAAATTATTAATATTTTGCAGATTCTGCAAGGTGCATGTAACACTTCAACTAATAGGCTATCAACAAATAGCTCAATATGCTTTTAAAATATTTTAGAGCTGAGCATAACTGAGCAAAACAATTTTATATTTTACTAGAATAGTTTTTTTTTTTAAGGTTTTAATTAATTCATTTTCAAGATTTTTCCTAGCTTGGAACTTGTTTCCAAGTGTTCCATGATTGTGTGCACGAGTTTAAATATAGACTAGAGCGCATTGATGAGGGAGCTCCATGTCATCTGCTCATTTGATTGTTAATGGCTGTCTTGAAAAGCAATCAGACAAGGTGTGCAAAACCCTTGGAAAACAGCTGAAAAAGGATGTAGATGAGGACATGAATGCTTTTTACAAGTTGAAATCTTGTAATTATGGCAATTCTGAGCATGGCCTGAGCACATCTGAAGTGCTAAACGTGTCTGCGAGGGAGAACTGTAAAAAGGATGTGCGTCGCGAGGCACGCCAGAAAAATAAAGCTGCACAATGTTTCTAGTGATGTGCTTATGTAACTATTTTATTGTTGATAAATTTTTAAAATTTTCTGTGCTATCTCAAAAAACGAGTATCCTGGGGCTAAGAGATTACGCTGCTATTTTGAACCAATAATCAGAAACAAAAAGCAGTTGAAGGATGATGATATGCATAATTCAGACTCCAATATCAATAATCTGACTCCATTAAAGTTGTTGTTATTCTTTAACCTCTTATTCTTTAAAGGTAAAAGTCTTTTCTTTCTTTTTTTATAACAGAAACATAGGATTTAACCTGAACATTTAGATAATGAAAGTTACAATCACTTTAGCTTTCAACATTATCAGTGATAAAAGGAAAGATTCTCAAATCCTTTAAAGCAGGCAAAGTTATTTATTGAGTTACTTGTTTAAATATACAGACAGTAGAATGGAACAACATACTGTATACAAAACGTAGTTGTAACAAATAATGCATTGCTGTGCAGAAGAGGCCATAAAAGCCTTTCTTGTATTAAGAGGTTATGCATCGGTGTGCGGGTTTGGCAGGGTTAAAGCCTTTCTCCCAGATCAACAGTTACCTTTCCTTCTTATACCCTGAGCAAAGCATTGTTATACATGAGTTGAATACTGTAAGAAAAAAATGATGAGGACATTAAAGATCTCGATGAAGAATTTTATTGCAGCATAGCGGTGACAAAGTACATGTTGTACCTTGGGTTCACCGGCATCAGAATGAACCCAGAACATCCAAATTTCAAACTTTTTATCCTGTTACAGTTCACCACTCTTAATGTAAATGAAATTGCTCCTTAACAGCTGTAGTCTATATGTTAAAGGCCCACTGAAGAGGGTTGGAACGCGCAGCATTCTTTATTAATCATATGCCTGATGAATGGCTTTGTTAATGTTTCATATCTCGTCAAATTGATGAATTACAATGAAACACACAGCCTATTTCAACTAAAAATATCGAATTAAAAGTTTTCTGTTGGTTGTTTGATGTTTCCATTGTAAAATTTATCTCTAGTTTATCTCGAACTTTATGACCAAAGCATCGCACTGGAATTCATGATCGGCATTCAGCAGCTTCTGTGAACATAAAGCCCGCATACTTTGATTTGATTGATCATTTCAAACTTTTTGACATTAATGAGCAGTGTTTGACCGCTGACACCTCAGATGAGAAGGTTGGTCATCTTGGCATTGTGCAATATATCCATGCAGAACCAAAGTAGAGATAATATTAGTAAATTATTTCACAACCTGTACAGCTCGGCAAAATACAGAGGTCCTCAATGGTGGGTACAGCCCGTAGGCCTACATCCACTGGACCCACAAAGATGTGCCAACATTTGCCTCAGTCTGTTAAATGTTTCAGTATTATTTTATGTCTAAATATGCAGTAATCCCTTCTCCTTCATAATGTCTTAAAACATTTTAAAGTTGCCTATATAAGATACATCTGAATTAAATATCAGCAAGCCAGAATTACAATATTCCCTTTTCTCAAAACTTATTACTACACTCCAGTAGGTGGCGCTAATGCTCATTAAAACGGTTTACAAACTATCATGAAACGTAATAGAAGAAGATGGTCGTCCTGAGAAGAAAGAACAGGATAAATCCAAGCAGAAACAGCTGAATTCTGTGTGCCATATGGAGTTTATTAAACAGGAGATTGAAGACACGAGTGATCCAGAGCCATCCAGAATAAAACATGAAGATACTGAGGAACAAATAGGTTGGTGTCCTTCATTGCAGACTTCTGAGAAACATTTACAAAGTTTCAGTTCAACCGATTGGGCCGTGACATAAAAAGCAGTTTATAGATGATAAATGACAGAAATACACAGAAAATGCATTTAAATGACCATAATCTTGTATAGAAGTGCTGGGCAGTAAATGGGTTTCAATTTCAAATGTATAAAGTGGAACATCACTCAATTTTGCAATTTTTTATTTTTTTATTTTTTTACTATGTTTATATAATATATATTCCCTGTACTCCGGACAGTAAAATATATGCCAGAATAAAGGACCAGTGAAAAAAGTAATATACCATGAAACCACCTGAATCTTAAAAAAAAGTGATACAGATTTTTGGTCAAACCTCCCAGCACTAATAGAAGTTGTCAAACACATTTTAATTGTATTAACAAGTAAATGACAGAACTAAACTTTGTCACATCAAAGTTCTGATACCTGATCTCTGTTGCTGTTAAATCAGAGTTCACTTTAACTGATTTTAACCACATAATATTTGTATCTTAGACTGGATGGAAGTGAAGCAGCAAAAACATGAACTAAATGAAGCAGAGGAAATTCGTGCCTTCACATCTCAAGGAACAAAACCTAAAAAGCTGCACACCTGCTCTCAGTGTGGAAAGAGTTTCACAAAAAAAGAAAACCTTAAAACACACATGAGAATTCATACTGGAGAAAAACCGTTTACATGCACTCAGTGTGCAAAGAGTTTCAAACATACATCATCTCTCAGTCATCATCTTCTCTGTCACTCTGGAGAAAAAGCATTTAACTGTGATCAGTGTGGTAAAGATTTTATTTCATCATCAAGTCTAAAACAACATCTGAAAGTTCATTCAATGAGAAGCCTTATGTGTGTTCTCTCTGTGGAAAAGTTTTTCACGGCTGAAAACTTTTAAATTGCACCAGAAAACACACAATGAAGTGAGAGATCATGTGTGTTTTGACTGTGAGAAGAGCTTTACTACAACTGCCCAACTGAAACGACACCAAATAATGCATACTGGAGAAAGACCTTACAAGTGCTCATCTTGTAACAAGAGTTTCACTCAGTCTGGACACCTGAAATCACATGAGCGACTTCATACTGGAGAGAAACCTTTCATATGTCATCAGTGTGGAATTTGCTTTGCATATAAGGACAGTCTTAACAAACACATGAGAGTTCACACTGGAGAAAAACCGTTTACATGCACTCAGTGTGGAAAGAGTTTTTCTCAATCATCAGGTCTCAGTTATCACCTGCGCATTCACTCTGGAGAAAAAACCATTTAACTGTGATCAGTGTGGTAAAGAATTTAATTCACCATCACATCTAAACCAACATCTGAAAGTTCATTCAGATGAGAGGCCTTATGTGTGCTCTCTCTGTGGAAAGAGTTTTACATGGCTAAAAATTTTTAAATTGCACCAGAAAACACATGATGAAGTGAGAGATAATGTGTGTTGTGACTGTGAGAAGAGCTTTACTACAGCTGCCCAACTGAAACGACACCAAAGAATCCATACTGGAGAAAGACCTTACAAGTGCTCATATTGTGACAAGAGTTTCACTCAGTCTGGACACCTAAAATCACATGAGCGACTTCATACTGGAGAGAAACCTTTCATATGTCATCAGTGTGGAATATGTTTTGCACAGAAGGACAGTCTTAACAAACACATGAGAGTTCACACTGGAGTGAAACCAGTGTAAAGAGTTTTTCTCAATCATCAGGTCTCTGTGTTCATCTGCGCATTCACTCTAGAGAATAAACATTTAACTGTGATCAGTGTGGTAAAGATTTTACTTCATTATCAAGTCTAAAACAACACCTGAAAGTTAATTTCGATGAGAAGGTTTGGTTTTGAATGCAAGGACAGTCTTAAAGGGTTAGTTCAACCAAAAATGAAATTTCTGTCACTAATTACTCACCCTCATGTTGTTCCACACCCGTAAGACCTTCGTTTGTCCTCAGAATACAAATTAAGATATTTTTGATGAAATCCAAGGGTTGTCATTGCATCTTTTGAGGTCCATAAGAGTATTAAAGACATCGACGTGACTGCAGTGGTTCAACCTTAAAGGATTAGTTCACTTTCAAATGAAAATTAGCCTAAGCTCATCCTCAAGCCATCCTAGCAGCCCCGAATCTAGGATTGGGGTATTGTAATTTTGGTTGGTCACATTTGACTTGATTTATGCTTATTTTTTATTAAACTACTCAACTAATTATTACCAAAAGTAATTTTAGAGACACACATAATGGGCCTAAGTAACTATAAAGTTTATTCTATTATTCTTCCACTTCACCAGCCACTTACTTGCATATATTTCGGGAGAAACTGATGAATTCTTGTTCTGTAAATCCGACTGACAGGACTGCAGGGCAAATTAAGATGGCAGCACCCATCTCGTGTTATAGATCAAGATAAAGATCATTTATAAAGGTTTTTAAATGACAAAACACACTCACATACATATATTTGAGAATCGGAATATCAGATAGTTGATGACATGGTAAGCAAGATTGTGAATATTTTAAATAATAAAATGAAAAACTAAATATTAGAGATCCATCTGTCATACATTGTGGCTGCTTTCAGTGTACATGACAAGCATGACGCGTCACCATGGAAACAAACGTTATAAAATAACAGTCGCCTTAAAAAAACTCAAGCTGTGTTCCATTCGACAGGGTCCCTACGCTGTGTCAAAGACTATAGAATAACACAAGACGCTTCACTCGTATTGTTTTGAATGGGAGAAAGTGTAACGCGCAATATGGCGGAATAAGTCCCGCTTTCTAAATAAGAGCCAATCGCCGACTGGTAAAGTCATCGCGTCACTGCAGCAGCCGTTAGAATCACCGGTTTCTATAGAAACAGTCAGACACGCGCCTCCGAAGAGACGTGCATTTAGGTCTGCGCATGCGCATTAGCTTGATCCAGCCTGAAAAATATTTTTTTTTTTGTCAAGATTCGAGCGTTTAGAAACTAAATTTATGAGCCGGTTGTTGTTAGATTTCATTGGTGATTTCAAATATGAAATTTAATCGTAAGGTTGGCGAACAGTTTTGGAGAATTTGATGTTTCCCCATTCAAAGAGATAGGAGCTGCATGATGCCCAGGATGCCCGAGAGGCGTTTCAAAGATGGCCGTCGAGTGAAATGACTTGTCTTAAAGGGACTTTGGCCTGTTCACTGCTCCCTACTCCCTGAGCACGGTATACCAGTTGAAGTGGACTTCGCTGACAATAATCGTTCATTTGGAACGCCCTGCAAACGTCATCAAAGAAAGTCAACGACAGTGTCGCGCAGATTGATAACATAAATTAATAAATAGATATTTTAATTTACTTTCGAATTTAAAATTGACTCTTAACAGATCTGAAGCTGTAACTGTCATGCCATATGAAAATAAATTCTCATTTGGTTAACTGTATAAATGTATTCTTAATCCATGGTCTCGTGCGCTTTCTTTTCCACGCGTAGCCGCATAAACACTCCTGAGGTAATGTTAAATAAAATAAAATAAATGATAGAGCCTTAGCTGCTTTTCAACACTTTTACTTTGTCATGCCTATTCATACAATAAAATATACAAACGTAACACTCATCGCCATAACCATTCATACTTTCGTTCGAATAAAATGTATGAATACTCAAAACCAGAGAACCGTTAAACTCTTTTGGTGACGTGGTGCGCAATGATAGTTGGGTAATTTTACCTCTCTACTTCCTGTGAAGTGATGTATCGATGTTCCCTTATTCCCTATGCTGTTCACAGTGCCCTTCGAACTGAACATGTTCGGTCCCTTCGGAATGGAATCTCACTTAAGATGGTCCACTTCGCAGTCCACTTACGGTCGAATGGAACGCACCTTCACTCTGGGGGTTCAGTTAGAATATTTTAAAGGCCCACCTGAGTGTTGGAACGCGCAGCATTATTCAATGTGTTGACTTAATTTCAATTGAAACAGGAAGACAGGGCGATATTTCGAACAGCCCCGCCCCTTTTTAAAATAGCCAAAAGCGTTTCGTTTATTTTACAGCTTGGCCAGAGCCGTTAGACTCTGTAAAACCTCAGTGTCCTTCTAATCTCTAACCGTTTCTCCTCATAATGTCCTTTATTTCACTTTGACAGCATTCTGTGCAGAATTCAAATGGGTCCGATACCTTTTGTCGTCTGTGCCGACTCGAGCATATGATCCGCTCTGTGCCCTCGTGTCTCTGGACCGGAGCAGACTGTGCTCGCATTGCGGTGGTTCATGTCACACTAACGCGAAAACGGACTTCATTCACGTCAAATGAAAACATATTTACACTGTCTGAATCGTTCCCTATTCTCTATAAAGTGCACTATGTGCCATTTACAGCTGAGGCTTCAGTGGCTGTTGATAGCGTAGGAGGAGGCGGGACTTCATATTCTAGAGAGCATTTGATTGGATTGAAGATTTGACGAGAAACTGAAGTGCGATGTGATGTCATGAAAACCCGTGATCCATTTTAGCGGAAGTGAGAGACTAAGTTTTGAATGCTTATGTCTCCTAAATTTTGTCATTGTTTTGGAACACACCAGCTTATTCATAACGTTAAGGCTAACATATTCATACTAAAAGCTAAAAAACTTAAATTTTGATTTCAGGGGGACTTTAAACTCATGCTTGAAAGGGTTAAGGAGACACGCCAAATGAAAATGCACACAACATTCACTCTCAGACAGATGTTGACAATGTTGCATTTTCATTCAGCGCGTCTCCTTCATTTGTTCCGTCGTCATGCTTCTCATCCATGTTGGGCTTGTTTCAGAGTGCGCAATCTGATGAATGGCTTTGTTAATGTTTCTTATCACATTATTGACGAATTACAATAAATCACGTAGCCTATTTCAACTAAAAATAAGCGAATTAAACAAAAGTTTATTAATAGCTTGCATCCCTAAATATTTCTGTTGGTCGTTTAATGTTTCTATTGTAAAACAGTTGAGTTTATCTCGAACCTTATGACGAAGCGTCGCGCTGGAATTCATGATCAGCATTCAGCAGCTTCTGTGAACATAAAGCCTGCCTACTTTGATTTGATTGGTTGTTTCAAATATGTTGACATTAATGAGCAGTGTTTGACTGCTGACACCTCAGATGAGAAGGTCGGCCTTATTGGCGTTGTGCAATATATCCATGCAGCACCAAAGTGGAGTTAATATTAGACAATTATTTCACAACCTGTACAGCTCGGCAAAATACAGAGGTCCTCAATGGTGGGTACGACCTCTAGGCCTACATCCACTGGACCCACAAAAATATGGCAACATTTGCCTCAGTCTGCTATATGTTTCAGTATTAATTTATGTCTAAATATGCAACAATGCCTTAGATTCTCCTTCATAATACCTTGAAGCAATTTAAAGTAGCCCATATAAGACACATCTGAAAATATTCCCTTTTCTTAAAACTAAATACTACACTCCAATAGGTGGCACTAATGCTCATTAAAACAGTTTACAAACTATCATTAAATGTAAAAGAAGAAGATGGTCGTCCTAAAACGAAAGAACAGGAGAAATCCAAGCAGAAACAGCTGAAGTCTGTGTGCCGTAATATAGTAAAGATGGAGTTTATTAAAGAGGAGATTGAAGACATGAGTGATCTAGAACCATCCAGAATAAAACATGAAGATACTGAGGAACAAATAGGTTGGTGTCCATTCTCGATTCTTCATTGTTGACTTCTGAGAAACATTTACAAAGTTTCAGTTCAACAGATTGGGCTGTGACATGCAGTTTTTTTTTTTTTTAAATACAGTTTATTAAAACACAAACTCAAAGGTCTTGATTGTAATTACAGAAATTTCTCAGTAAAAGTATAGCCTACTTCTTATTATTAACTTAAATAATTCAATTGATTACATTTTAAACTAAATTGTTAGCTTTATGAACTGATTTGATTACATTTCTTTAATTTTATCTGTCCTTACAATGTTTATATAATATATATTCCCTGTACTCCTGACAGTAAAATATGCCAGAATAACGGTTGCTAAAAAAAAAAAAAGTGATGTACTGTGAAACCTTTTTTCTTTGAAAAAAGATGTGATACAGATTTTTGGTTAAACCATCCAGCACTAATAAAGTTGGCAAACTAAACTTTGTCACATCAAAGTTCTGATACCTGATCTCTGTTGCTGTTAAATCAGAGTTCACTTGAACTGATTTTAACCACATAATATTTTTTATCGTAGACTGGATGGAAGTGAAGCAGCAAAAACATGAAATCAATGAAGCAGAGGAAATTAGTACCTTCACATCTCAAGGAACAAAACCTAAAAAGCTGCACACCTGCTCTCAGTGTGGAAAGAGTTTCACAAAAAAAGAAAACCTTAAATCACACATAAGAGTTCACACTGGAGTGAAACCCTATACATGCACTCAGTGTGGAAAGAGTTTTTCTCAAGCATCAGGTCTTAGTGTTCATCTGATTCGTCACACTGGAGAAAAAACATTTAACTGTGATCACTGTGGTAAGGATTTTATTTCATCATCACATCTAAAAAGTCACCTAAAAGTTCATTCAGATGAGAAGCCTTATGTGTGCTCTCTCTGTGGAAAGAGTTTTTCAAGGCTGGAAATGTTGAAATTGCACCAGAAAACTCATAATGAAGTGAGAGATCATGTGTGTTGTGACTGTGAGAAGAGCTTTACTACAGCTGCCCAACTGAAACGACACCAAAGAACTCATACTGGAGAAAGACCTTACAAGTGCTCATATTGTGACAAGAGTTTCGCTCGTTCTGAAAGCCTGAAAACACATGAGCGACTTCATACTGGAGAGAAACCTTTCAGATGTCATCAGTGTGGAATTTGCTTTGCACAGAAGGACAGTCTTAACAAACATATGATAATTCACACTGGAGAGAAACCAGTATGAAAAGAGTTTTTCTCAAGCATCATGTCTCAGTGTTCATCTGTGCATTCACTCTAGAGAATAAACATTTAACTGTGATCAGTGTGGTAAAGATTTTATTTCATCATCAAGTTGTAAGACTGGAAGCTTACGCTGCTATTTTGAACCAATAATCGGAAACAAAAAGCAGTTGAAGGATGACGTGATGATTTATCTGACTCCAATATAATTAATCTGACTCCATTAAAGTTGTTGTTATTTTTACCTCTTTTTCATTAAAGTTAAAAATCTTTCTGTGAATTGATAGGAAAACGTAGGATTTAACCTGAACGTTTAGATAATGAAAGTTACAATCAATTTAGCTTTCAACATTATCAGTTACAAAAGGAAAGATTCTTAAAACCTTTTAAAGCAGGCAAAGTTATTTATTATGTTACTTGTTTAAATATACAGACAGTAGAATGGAACAACATACTGTATAGAAAACTAACAAATAATGCACTGCTGTGCAGAAGAGGCCATAAAAGCCTTTCTTGTATTAAGAGGTGCATCTGTGTGCGGGAGTGGCAGGGTTACAGCCTTTTCTCCCAGAACAACAGTTACCTTTCCTTCTTAAACCCTGAGCAAAGCATTGTTATACATGAGTGGAATACCAACACCAAAACCAACTGACAGAAAACCAAAAGATATGGCAAATGGGTGGTGATCAAGAGGGGGAGAAGTACATTAGCATACTCTCCTCAATACATGTTTAAGCAATACCTAGATTGTACATTAGGATACTTCAATGTCTCCATTAAGTACACTACCATTCAGTTCAGTTTATAAGCTGTCAGATGAGACCAAACATGACATAGTTAGTTAGAAAACACTAGTAGATAAATAGCATGTAGTTGAAAGCATATATGCCATGTGAAGCAAATGGTACAGATGAAGTGTGTTGAGATGTAAACGACTCTGTCTCTCCAAACAGAACCATCCTGTGCCTGGAGTGTCCCAACAGTCCTCAGTCAGCATATTGATGAATCCCTCGCACTAGATAGGCATTAGCATACTGTGATGATGAAGGCCATTGTGCCATGTTTAATTCACATGTATACCTTTTTAAAGGGATTTCTGAAGTACTAAGGCAGTAAAGAGTTCTACCCATATTTGCTCAGCCCTACAAGTCTAAAACAACACCTGAAAGTTCATTCAGATGAGAAGGTTTGGTTTTGAATGCAAGGAGTCTTAAAGGGTTAGTTCATCCAAAATGACAATTCTGTCATTAATTACTCACACTCATGTTGTTCCACACCGTAAGACCTTTGTTTGTCCTCAGAACACAAATTAAGATATTTTTGATGAAATCTGAGGGTATCTGATCCAAACATAGGCAGCAATGTCATTGCATCTTTTGAGGTCCAGAAGGGTATTAAAGACATCAATTGGGTGGAAGCAGTAGGCCATCCGGGTATTTCTCGCTTACTCTTTTATGAAAACTGAGGTTTTAGACATGCTACTCCTTTCACATACCGTTTTCTTCACTCTATATAGTAGGTAAGTAGGCATATTCAGACACGAATTATACACATGTCCAAATCTCGCGAGAATTAATACAACACCCAGGTAATTCTCGCCTTCTCTTTTATGAATACAGAGGATTTGGACATACTTATTCGTTCACCTACTGCGTTTTGCCTACTATATAGTAGGGAAGTATATGGAGGCAGCAATAGTCTTATGAAACAGAACAATGTTTGTTTCATAGGTCATCATTGTGAAAGTGTTTTACACATAACCTGGATAATCACTTAAAAACTACACAGGAGAAAAAAACTCACACTGCTATCATTGTGGAAATAGTTTAAATATTGTACAAAAAATTCACACGGGAGAAAAGCCTTTCACCTGTCATCAGTGTGGAAAGAGTTTTGCAGCTGAATAAAAGACATGAAATTATGACAAATAAAACAATTTTGTAAATGAAAAATTATGAGAAAGAAAAAGTCCTGCCCGCTGCATCAAGTTGTATGTGCAAATATAAAACAATTTTAATAGCCTATTCAACAACCTCTATTTTATTGTTTGATTTGTGACCATTTTAATCCAAGCTAAATGACGAAAGGTGTAATCTGAATTAACATATTTCCTTGTTTAATTCAATTTTTAAGATTTTCTCCAAACGTTCACTTCAATATAAAAAACTTGAAATGTCATGGCTGACCAAAAATGGATGGTCGTGTAACATATCTTTCACACGACCCACAAAGATGTGCCAACATTTGCTACAGTCGGCTATATTGAACAACTCTGTATTGTTAGCATATGTTTTAGTATTATTTTAAGTCTAATTATGCAGTAATGGCCTTAGATTCTATAATATATTTCATAATGCCTTGAAGAAATTTAAAGTAGCATATACAGTATAACACACTTGTAAAGTAAACAAAAATCAGCAAGCCAGAATTACAATATTCCCTTTTCCCAAAACTCAATACTACACTCCAGTAGGTGGCGCTAATGCTCATTAAAGCGGTTTACAAACTGTCATAAAACCTAATAGAAGAAGATGGTCGTCCTGAGAAGAAAGAACAGGAGAAATCCAAGCAGAAACAGCTGAATTCTGTGTGCTGTACTATAGTAAAGATGGAGTTTATTAAAGAGGAGATTGAAGACATGAGTGATCCAGAACCATCCAGAATAAAACATGAAGACACTGAGGAACAAATAGGTTGGTGTTCATTCTTGATTCTTCATTGTTGACTGCTGAGAAACATTAACAAATCTTAATTTCAGCAGATTGAGTGGCTGTGAAATAAGCAGTTTATAGATAAATGACAGTATAGAAGTGAACACATTTTGTGACAGAATGACAGATGATAGAACTAACCTTTGCCACAGCAAAAACATCTCATACCTGATCTCGGTTACTTTCTGCTGTTGAATCAGAGTTTACTTTAAACTGATTTTAACCACAGAATTTTTGTTTTTTTTCATTTTAGACTGGATAGAAGTGAATCAGCAAAGAAAAGACCTGAATGAAGTGGAGGAGGAAAGTCGTACCTTCACAACTGAAGGTACAAAAGCCAAAAATCTGCACACCTGCTCTCAGTGTGGAAAGAGTTTCACACAAAAAAGAAACCTTAACAAACACTTAAGAATTCACTCTGGAGAAAAACCGTTTACATGCACTCAGTGTGGAAAGAGTTTTTCTCAAGCATCAGGTCTCAGTGTCCATCTGCTCTGTCACTCTGGAGAAAAATCATTCAAGTGTGATCAGTGTGGTAAAAAGTTTATTTCACCATCACATCTAAAACAACACCTGAAAGTTCATTCAGTTGAGAAGCCTCACTCGTGTTCTCTCTGTGGAAAGAGTTTTTCAAGGCTGGATCATTTTAAACTGCACCAGAAAACACATAATGAAGTGAGAGATCATGTGTGCTTTGAGTGTGGGGAGAGCTTTACTAGAGATGACCATCTGAAACAGCACCAAAGAATTCATACTGGAGAAAGACCTTACAAGTGCTCATATTGTGACAAGAGTTACACTGTGTCTGGAAATCTGAAAGTGCACGAGCGAGTTCATACTGGAGAGAAACCTTTCATATGTCATCAGTGTGGAATTGGTTTTGCACATAAGGACAGTCTGAAGAAACACACAAGAATTCACACTGGAGAAAAGCCATTTGCTTGCATTCAGTGTGGAAAAAGTTTCATACAAAAAACACATCTTATCAAGCACATAAGTATTCACACTAAACAAAAGCTTTACACTTGCTCTCAGTGCGGATGGAACTTCACCCTTGAACACAAACTTAAGATACACCTACGTGTTTGTACTGGAGCAAAACCGCACACCTGTCCTCAGTGTGGAAAGAGTTTCGCGCATAAATCAAGTCTCAATTGTCACCTGCGTGTTCACTCTGGAGAAAGACCTTTTAAGTGTTCACACTGTGATAAGAGTTTCACTCGGTCAGGAACCTTAAAAAAACATGAGCGACTTCATTGCAAAACCACCATAGACTGTTGAGAGACGGTAACACTACTTATATGGGAAGAGTTTCACCCAGTCAGAAGGTTTTTTACTCCCTTCGTAGAACTTGCTGAAATTGACACTCAAATGTTCACATTTCTGGGTTTTGAACGCAGAGGTCATCTAAATTAGTGTAAATAGTTTTTTTTGTTTTTTTTTTATTGCACATTTTGTCAGGCTGGCTTGTGTGCTAGGTACTAGGATATATTAATGCCATCTGTCTATGACTATAAATGTGTACTTATATATATATATATATATATATATATATATATATATATATATATATATATATATATATATATATATATATATATATATATTATGGGTAGGGATGGATATCGTTTAGGTTTTACTGGTATTACTAATCTTATTGATATTGCTTATCGATCCAGTACTTTAAGGGTTCTTTTTATTATATTTTTTATAAAAAAAGAAAAGAAACAAAGTAAGAAAGAAACAAAGTGCAAACAAATTGTCAAATAAATGCAATAAATATACACTAAAACAAGGGTACAATTAAATAGTGCTTTATTTTCAGGAAGGTCTACTGACACTACAGATCAGGTAATATTACAAGAAATCTAACAAAGCAATCAAATGTAAAAATAACACTGCAGAGTTTTCACTGTATAAATTGATAGATTAATGTTTATTAAAGCTAAAGTTATTCATTTAAGAGCAGTGAGTGATTTTCTCTTTGCCTTTTGTTGTTGGATTCACATTAATGGCACAATCTTCAGCAGATTTAATAGACTGCTGAAACTTTAAGAGAGAATGTAGATATAATAATACACCATATTTTCTCACAACTATTTATTTAACGATTTAATTAATCTGTAAGAACATCAGAGCAGGTGCTCATTTCTCAGTTAAGCCATGCTAACTAGCAACTTTAACTATTTAACTGCTAACTTTAAATATTTTAAGATGATATGTATTCATTGGTTATTGTTGTATACTTTTAGCAGTTAAGTACTTTAATTCTTCAAACGTATTTTTATATTATTTTTTTACTTATACATTGTGATACTCTGATTTTACTGGTATGGCTATTTTTGTATTTTTGTTCATTGCTGAAATATGTTGGTAATTATGTATATTTTATTGAATTCTATATGAATATATTTAATTTTGTTGATGTGAAGCATGTGTTATTGAATATATGACAGTAAAATAAAATAATTAATATGATTTACTTAATTTCGCTTAAAACTAATGTATTTAGTTTTTTTATAGAATTTTTACTGTGTTATAAATTACAGAAGCTTGCTGGCTATTTGTTGTAAAAAATTATTCTGGATTCCAAATAGCAATTGCATCACAGAAAAATTGTTTAATATTATTGCATATAGAAATGATAGAATTTGCAAGATAATGTCTATAGCAATAATAAATAGTATGTGCATTTGCTTGATTTCTCTAGTACCAACAGCAGAGCTTATCAATAGAACGGTCTTTCATAATTTAACCCTGTTTAATATTAGGTTTTGGTACCCATCTATATTTAGAGGAATAGCGGTACACTTAGGTCACGGTTTGGTATGATTTTGGTACAATAGGAAAAATTGTCTCACTTTAGTTAAGGGTCCAATTCTCTCTATTAACTAACAATTAACTATGATGTTTACCTCAATAAACTCTAATTTTTGCTTATTATTAGTTAGTCAGGTAGTTGATAAGTTTAGGTATTGGGTAGGATAAAGGGGTGTAGAATATGGTCATGCAGATGCAGAATAAGGCATTAATAGTGAGAATTGGACCCTAAACTAAAGTTTTACCGGACAAAAGAACAAATCATTTATGGTTACTCACATAACCCTGGTTCCCTGAGATAACAGGAATGAGCATTGCATCAGTTGTGAGAATGAGCACTGCAACTCAGTTTTCTCTGAATCCTGAAGCCTATTCGGTTCACGTCTGTGCACCTAGACATTGTATGGCTAGGATACATTGATGCCATCTGCTTATGACAAGTTAGTCTATTAATGTGTACTATATATTGTTCTTATTGTAAATGAAATTTTAAGAAATAAATCATCTTTTCTGCTGCATTAAGTTGTGTGCGCAAATATGAAACTATTTTGATAGCCTATTCAACAACCACTGAATTTATTGTTTGATTCGGGATCATTTTAATCCAAAATGTGTAATCTGAATCAGCAAAAGTTTTTTTTTCAGCATTACTTTAAGTCTAAATATGCAGTTATGCCTCTGCTTTAGATTCTCCTACATAACGCCTTGAAGAAATTAAAAGTATAAAATCAGCAGGCCAGAATTACATTATTCCCTTTTTCCTAACTCAATAATTCACACTCCAGTAGGTGGCGCAAATGTGCCTTAAAGCGGTTTATAAACTATCATAAAACGTAAAAGAAGAAGATGGTCGTCCTGAGAAGAAATAACAGGAGAAATCCAAGCAGATTCAGCTGGATTCTGTGTGCTGCAATATATTAAAGATGGAGTTTATTAAAGAGGAGATTGAAGACATGAGTGATCCAGAACCATCCAGAATAAAACATGAAGATACTGAGGAACAAATAGGTTGGTGTTCATTCTTGATTCTTCATTGTTTAATTCTAAGAAACATTAACAAAGCTTAATTTCAACAAATTGGGTGGCTGTGACATAATAAGGAGTTTATTGATGATAAATGACAGAAAATGCATTTAAATGATCATAATCTTGTATATAATCTTGTCTCGTACTTGATACTCGCATACAGATACCTGATCTCTGTTGCTTTCTGCTGTTAAATCAGAGTTCACTAGAACTGATTTAAACCACATAATATTTTTTTTTATCTTAGACTGGATGGAAGTGAAGCAGCAAAGACAAGACCTGAATGAAGCAGAGGAGGAAAGTCATATCTTTACAACTCAAGGAACAATAGCCAAAATGCTGCACACCTGCTCTCAGTGTGGAAAGAGTTTCAGTCACAAAGGAAACCTTAACAAACATTTAAGAATTCACACTAGAGAAAAACCGTTTACATGCACTCAGTGTGGAAAGAGTTTCAGTCACAAAGGAAACCTTAACAGACACATAAGAATTCACACGGGAGAAAAACCATTTACATGCACTCAGTGTGGAAAGAGTTTTACTCGTACGTCAGGTCTCAGTCATCATCTGCGCATTCACTCTGGAGAAAAAACATTTAACTGTGATCAGTGTGGTAAAAAGTTTATTTTGTCATCACATCTAAAAAACCACCTGAAAATTCATGCAGATGAGAAGCCTTATGTGTGTTCTCTTTGTGAAAAGAGTTTTTCATGGCTGGTGAGTTTTAAACTTCACCAGAAAACACATAATGAAGTGAGAGATCATGTGTGCTTTGAGTGTGGGAAGAGCTTTACTACAATTGCCCAACTGAAACGACACCAAATAATTCATACCGGAGAAAGACCTTACAAGTGCTCATATTGTGACAAGAGTTTCAGTTTGTCTGGAAATCTGAAAGTGCATGAGCGAGTTCATACTGGAGAGAAACCTTTCATATGTCATCAGTGTGGAATTGGTTTTGCACATAAGGACAATCTGAAGAAACACATAAGAATTCACACTGGAGAAAAGCCATTTGCTTGCCATCACTGTGGGAAAAGGTTCATACAAAAACCACATCTTATCAAGCACATGTATTCACACTAGACAAAGCTTTACACTTGCCCTCAATGTGGATGGAGCCTCACACTTGAATAGGACAAACCTATACACCTACGTGTTTGAACTGGAGAGAAAATGGTGAAAAGTAAACTATATTAAGAAAAGAAAAGCCAAAATCAAACCTACACAAAGTTTCAAACATAAACTCATGCTCCACAGTGTGAAAGGATTTATAAAATTCTAAAAACAAAAAATGCTTTATCATTGATTGATTCCTTATAATCTAAAATATTTGATTCCTTATAATCTAAAATATCAAACACAAGCCAAATATGATTTGCTACATGCCTACCTTTCATAAAGCCAGACTGGGAAATAGACAATTACTTCTAAGCATGGTTTCAATCTATAAGTTATGAGCTGAATTATATAAAATAATTGGGCACCAATAATCTTTTTTGGAGAATCTTTGATGCAGGTTATACAGTGTGCTTTCATGATTTATTATTGAATGCCAAATTTGAAATTATCACTTTGGTACTTTGGGCAGGCAATCATATATAATAATAATTAAAAAAAAACAAAAAACGGGGAAGTGGACCAAATTAGTCGCCAAGCCCCCGGGAATTCAATATTCCAATAGGCCAGGTGCTGATATTTGGAAAAACAGGGGCCTCATTTATAAAATGTTGTGCAGAAAACATCCTAAATTTGATCTTACAGTCATTTCTCTGATGTGCGTACGTGTGATTCATAGAATGAACGTACACACAGAAAATGTGTATGCCTCTCTTTCAGATGTGAAATCTGTAAATCGCAAATGATCTTGAACTTGCATGCAGCTGAATGGTTTCAGTTCTCTGCATTTTAAATGATCTAATTAATGCATATATATACATATATATACATATAAAAGATCATCAGTCATCGTCCAAATCCTTGGCGAGCTGCAAGAATAGCATAGATTTCCAAAAACCTGCAGTAATCTAACCAGGAAAAGCGTGTACGTCTGCTCAGACACTGACATGGCTCTAAGCACTTTTCCACATCAAAGACCGTTTTTATAAATATGAGCGTTGGTGTGGACTTAAGCGTACACACTCTCTAAGCTTACTTGCTTGTATTGTTCCTACATCATATAAATATATTTAAAAACAAAAAATCATCACAGGTTTGCCCATTTGACCTGTAAATAATGCAAAGGGATCAACAGTTTGGTTATTGTTGAATATTTTACAGCTTCTGTTATTTTTTACTATATCCACCAAATCTGGTGAACTGAAGCGTTGGTACTTTATTGTTTGTAAGCAGTCAATGTATGATACAACCCTGATAATTTGGATGACAGTAATACTGTACATCCCAAACATAATTATCACAGTATTAAGACAGAATGTTTAAAATCATTAATGTGATTAAAACTGTATAACTCATTGTCTGTTCATTAAATAGATCAATCAAGACAAGATGTTGTTTCTGTTTTATTTCTCACATGTGCTATCAGAAGGCAATATAGTATACTTAGTAAATAAGGAATTAGCTGGGTGCACACTGTACAATTTTCGCCACGATTTGGTCTTTAGACAAATTTTGAAAATACTAAAGGATTCCTCTGATTCTAGGCTAAAATCTGTAGTCTTTAGTTTGACATGTTCACTGACAGCCAATTAATGACCGTTGTGTTCAAATTTGTACTCCTGACGAAATTCTAGCAGTGTTAGATTTCCCACACAGACTTCTCTTATGACGACTGTCAAATTGACTTGTTTTTCAAGACATGCAATGATCAAAATTAATGTTAGAGATTTCTTTGTTTGCCACCATTTCTGTCCCGCGTCTAATGCAGTTTCTAGTCACCGAACATATAAATCCGGACAAGTTTTCATGTGCGCATCTTGACTGTCATACAGTCTGACATAATTAACAGCTGAGATCCCACAGTGTGCCATGAGGATCAAGTTCATACAGTGTGACAAGCAACAATCGTAAAGGACTATTATAAATCATACAGTGTGCATCCGGCTTAATTCAAGAAAGAACTGATTTTATTTACACTGTAAGAGTTGTTGACTGGTGAAGCTTCAACTCTTAAGTCTCTCTAGTTTTCCAAGCTTTTCAAAAACAAAATTAAACTGATATTGTGCTTTTAGGATAAACTCCATATTTTATCTCACACAGTTTACTTGAATGTATTTGACATGAAAACGAATTATGCTCACTTGCAACATTTTTTCATATGATTGTAAAGACTTGACAAATGTTTAAATCTCTTCTCACATTGAGTACAGTGATACGGCTTCTCTCCAGTATGAACTCGCTCATGTACTTTTAGAGATCCTGACCGAGCAAAACTCTTGTCACAATAGGAGCACTTGAAAGGTTTTTCTCCAGTATGAATTCTTTGGTGCTGTTTTAGTTGACTAGATTTAGTAAAGCTCTTCCCACAGTCACAACACACATGATCTCTCACTTCATCATGTGTTTTCTGGTGAACTTTAAAACTGTCCAGCCTTGAAAAACTCTTTCCACAGAAAGAACACAAGTGAGGCTTAACACCTTTATGAACAATTAAGTGTTTTTTGAGATATGATGATGAAATAAAATTTTTACCACATTGATTACAGTTAAATGGCTTATCACCAGAGTGACAGAGCAGATGATTACTGAGAGCTTTGGTACATCTGAAACTCTCTCCACACTGAGTACAGTGGTACGGCTTCTCTCCAGTATGAATTCTTTGGTGCTGTTTTAGTTGACTAGTTGCATTAAAGCTCTTCCCACACTCCAAACACACATGATCTCTCACTTCATTATGTGTTTTCTGGTGCAGTTTAAAGCTGTCCTGTCGTGAAAAACTCTTTCCACAGAGAGAACACAGATAAGGCCTCTCATCTGAATGAACTTTCAGGTGTGTTTTTAGATTTGATGATGAAATAAAATCTTTACCACACTGATCACAGTTAAATGGCTTTTCTCCAGTGTGGATGTGCAGATGATAAATGAGACCTGATTCACCAGGAAAACTCTTTCCACACTGAGTGCATGTAAACGGTTTTTCTCCAGTGTGAATTCTCATGTGTCTTTTAAGGACTCCTTCATTTTGGAAACTCTTTCCACACTGTGAGCAGGTGTGCAGCTTTTTGGCTTTTGTTCCTTCAGGTTTCAAGTCATGTTTCTCCACTTCATTCAGTCTGTGTCTTTGTTCCATCACTTCCATCTGGTCTAAAATAAACATATTATATAGTTAGAATCAGTTCATGTAGGATAAATATGAAAACTCATGTGAACATTTAGCAGAAAACTAGTTCTGTCATTCAATTGTTAATACAATTAAAATGTGTTTGACAACTACTATACATGATTATCATCACATAGATGCATTTCTGTATCATGCTGCTCATTAATTCACATCTACAAAAGCAGTCAACAATGAAGAATCAAGAATGTACACCAACCTATTTGTTCTTCACTATCTTCATGTTTTATTTTGGATGGTTCTGGATCACTCATGTCTTCAATCTCCTCTTTAATAAACTCCATCTTTAACAGTCACACAGATTTCAGCTGCTACACCTGGAGTTTGTCCTTCTCTTGTAGGATGAGGTGAATATTCCCAGTATTTATTGTTGTGGGAGGGACACTAGATCAGACAGAAGCTACTTCAATAAAGTGAACATGCGTTTCGTCCTAGAAATAGAGTATATTGGTATGGTTTTATCACTAAACCAGGGCACATAATGCGTTTCATTACATTAATAGTTAAACACTAGAGCCGATTAACGTCAAACTATGTAAATTTGGAACATTGCTCACATGCAGATTGGAAATATTCGGCAACAGTCTTTATTTTCATGATCGTTAATCAGTTATCAACAGCGTTCAGCTTGAACTACTCTCTTCTGCGCATCCTCAGTCAATGCGCGTGATGTCACGACTTCTTAAAGGGGCCGCATATTCTTAAGCAAATCACATCGCTGCACTGGTATAATGGTAAAAAAAGATAAAAAAGTATATATACATATATAAAATACTACTATATAATGAGAGTGTTTAACTGTAATAAAGCTTTTCAAAGACTCACAAAACACACACTACATCGTATGATGCTTACATTAAATCCATGAAAATAAGTATATCTAAATTAAAGTACAGGGTTATATATTTGTACATTAAGTTTATTTAATAGTTTTAATGTAGGCTAGTATAAAATAGTGTGGGAAGCACAGTATAAAACTTTTTAAAGTTTTAGTTTATTTGTACAGAGACTTTACGGTTAAAGGCAGGGTAGGTAAGAAATTTTGTTCCAAATTTGTTTAAACTTTCTATATATATACATGCATAATTAAAATGTAAGAACTCTGATAAAAAGAGTATAAAAATCGAGTGACTCTAGACCGTTTAATCTGTATTAAACACAGCTCATTATTTCCATCCGGGACGAAACATAGGATTGGCTTAGGCGGCTGTCACTCTCTCGCAACCATGGCAACCACCCTTTTGCCACACATGACCTGCCCACTTGCGCGCACACGTTTGATTTGGGGAATCCAAGAGGCATGGATCCTAGGAATACCAAAACAATGGCAGAGAAACAGCAAGCTAAATTCACAGTACCGGCCTATGCAGTTAGTGAAGGCAAACCAGGCAAAAAAAGGAAGACAGTAACAGTACAAGAAAAGGCAATGAACAAAAAGTCTTTGGATAAACAAAGAAATAAAACGCGAGTTAATATCGGCGTGGCTTTCCAGCGATGGCGAGAACTGAGGGAACTCAAGGGGCTGAAAAGTGACTCCTTGATGGCTTTATTTCTGCTGGACAGGTAAATCTTTCTTTTTGTATTTTGATCATACATATTTTTTTGTTTATTTTTTCATGAAGCATGTGTCATTAGCACACGTAGCTGCGTAATATAGCTAACATAACATTACTTAGCGAGCCGTAGTAGAGACGATAAATAATGATAGCTATAGTGTTGAATTGTGCATAATTTTACCCTCTGTCTAAGTCTTTTACCATGTTCACCTGTAAGTTTACCTGCACGTTTTTTTCGCCTTTGTTTTGTTTTTATATTCTCTACCTATGTTTACTGATGTCTTTATCTTGTATCTGTGTGTGTCGTACACACTTTGTTGTATGTGTGTGTTATTATTTTGTGTCTGCAATGCAGTTGTGAGTTGATATTTGAGTGTATGTTACTCTGTTGATCTGTAGAACAACGTATATGTTATGAATCTTACACGAAATTCATCTTCATCACAGTGTAAATGATGGTAATGGAAAAACGTGTATCATGCAACCTGTTTTTAGCTTTGCCTTATAGATAACTAGCTCGTTAGCGATTCAAAAAATATATATTTTAAACTTTACCAATATCAATATGCTAGCTTGATAGTGAGTACTAAAATACATCTTGTTTATCTTCATAATTATAAAGTTATTTTTATTACATGTGATTCTGACATGATGTCACTACATGCACTGTGCTCCTTCCTCTCCGCTCGTCTCAGGTAAATAATGCGTCTTCCAGCTCAGTGGTCGGAGTCACACGTTCATGCGTTTTGGGGGCGTGGCTTTGGAAGGAGCCCAGAAGGGAGGGGGTGGAGTGAATGGAAATAATGAGCTGTCTTTAAAACAGTCGTGAGAGGTCTACAGACACTCGATTTTTATACTTTCTTTTTCAGAGTACTTACATTTTAATTATGTATTGATATATAAATAAAGTTTAAACAAATTTTGAAAAAAAGTTTTTTATACATTTTTTTGCCTACCCTGCCTTTAACTGGAAACTTTTAAAAAGTAAATAAAGAAAATAATTTTATTTCTCAGTTTGTTTGCCATTTTAATTTACAACTTCTGTTATTTTCTAACTACAGCCACCAAATCTGGTGAACTGAAGCTTTGGTACTTTACTGTTCTTAAACAGTCAATAATGAAGGATAAAACAGGACAACAACCTCTTTGTATGATACAAGACCTGGTCATTCAGTTTGGGATTATTTTAATAATACAGTACATCTCAAATTTATTTAGTACAGTATTGTTTGAAACTAAATTCATTCTCAGTCAATAATAACTCAATCAAGACAAGATGTATATCCTCTTATTTCAGAACTCTATATACTCTAGAACACATTAATAGACTAATTAGTGAAAAGCAAATTACATTAATGTATTCTAGACACAACCCAGCCTAACAGAATATACAAAACTGCACTTTTAATGTAAGAGTTGTTGACTGGTGAAGCTTCAACTCTCAAGTCTTTATAGTTCTCAGAGCATTTCAACAAATTAACAAAATGAAACTAAAATGTGTATTTGCAATGAAAATTAAAGTTAGTTATTGTAGTTATTATGCATTATGATATTTATTTATATGAATAAGAAGGCTTGATGAAAATAGAAAACTCTCTCCACACTGAGTACAGCGGTTCTCTTCAGTATGAAGTCGCTTATGTGTTTTCAGGTGTCCAACCTGAGAGAATTTCCTGTCACAATATGAGCACTTGTAAGGTCTTTCTCCAGTATGAATTCTTTGGTGCTGTTTCAGTTGACTGGATGCAGTAAAGCTCTTCCCACAGTCCAAACACACATGATCTCTCACTTCATTATGTGTTTTCTGGTGCAGTTTAAAGCTGCCCTGTCGTGAAAAAGTCTTTCCACAGAGTAAACACACATAAGGTCTCTCATCTGAATGAACTTTCAGGTGTGTTTTTAGATTTGATGATGAAATAAAATCTTTACCACACTGATCACAGTTAAATGGTTTTTCTCCAGTGTGGATGTGCAGATGATAAATTAGACCTGATTCACCAGGAAAACTCTTTCCACACTGAGTGCATGTAAACGGTTTTTCTCCAGTGTGAATTCTTATGTGTCTTTTAAGGACTCTTTCATTTTTTAAACTCTTTCCACACTGTGAGCAGGTGTGCAGCTTTTTGGCTTTTGTTCCTTCAGGTTTCAAGTCATGTTTCTCCACTTCATTCAGTCTGTGTCTTTGTTCCATCACTTCCATCTGGTCTAAAATAAACATATTAGGTAGTTAGAATGAGTTCAAGTAGGATAAATGTGAAAACTCATGCCATTCAGTTGTTAACCCTCTGGAGTCTGAGGCTGATTTGGGGCCTGGAGAAGTTTTGCTTTTTTCAGCTGTTCATAAACACATTAATGACACAAGTGTCATTACACTGTATTCAGCACAAACTAGGCTACCATAATATGTGAGGAACATGTACATGTTTGTGTTTTTGAAGGAATAACGTTTATGCATGGTTATTGAAAAAAACAAAAAACTTAAGGCACTGAAATAAGGCTAAAAAAAGTATATTAAATCTGTTTTCATGAGACTTCTGGGTATTGGAGGTTGTAGACTAGAATTTTTACTTCAGAATTATGTAAAAAATTATGCTCCCAACTCCTTCATATAAAACAATATATTGGATTTAGTTTTTGTAAGACACTTTTTGTCAAGAAACAAAGTATGCGTGGAGCCGTGAATCATCATGAATTTTTCAGGTCATTTACACCTGAGAAGACAAAAGAATCGCATAATAATGACCTGAAATGACTTGCATATTAATGAGGCCTTTCAGTCAGGGAGGCTGTGAAAAAAACCCTCTGTAATCATGTCTCAACTCAATTTAAAATAATGGTATTCTATTATATTCTTTAAAATATCATGTATTTCTGTGATGCAAAGTGTCTGAACAATAATGTTACCTCTATGGCATTTCATATAGGCTTTTAGCTTAAAAGCATGCACATTTGGGGAAATATTGATGGATTCTTATATGTTTATGTCAATTTTCTATACAGATGAGTAATATTTATTCTATATTTATAGTCATCACTATGAGTGCTGGATATTGTGTTTTCAATTCATACTTGCAGCCGGAGGGCACTCTGTGCACCTTTAGGCCACAAATCCATATAAATAAGAACAGAAACCAGGAACTAACGGCATGTCTTCTAGAGATCGCTAACCATGGCTTTAACATCCAGATAAACAATTTTGAGATAAAACACGATTAAAACACGATTGAGACAATGTATACAAGTATTGCCTCAGAATTTGCCTCTGAATAGCGCTGGCTCCGTGGGCGTGGCCGCATTAGCAGATAATGAGCTGAATCACAGACTTCTGACATGGCTCTCTTTTCATACAGATTACATAAACACAGAATGTTTGTTTTCGATTTGACTTGCACGATTTAAAACCTGACATTTCAACGTTTCTTTGGACATAAGTCTAATTTTTTTTGTCATTAGTATTCACTACCCAGATAGCACACGTACGTCTGCAAGATGTCTGTTAAAGATCACTTAATCTGGAAAGCATCTACTGTTTACAAACATCTGATAGACATCTTTAAGATGTCAGTTTTACAATCATAAACATCTTAAAGACATCTTCTAAACGTCTATTTGACATCTGACAGGAAACATCCTATAGACGTATTTTAGATGAGCAAACACTCTAAAAAATACATCTTCCAGACGTAAACACACACGTCAAATAGACGTCTCCGGGATGTATGCGTGCTATCAGGGATAAGTTACAGTTCATTTTCTGAGAACTATCAGATTGGACTTTGTTCAGAGGGAGACGAGAGATCACGCATCATGTTAGTTTACTTTATTTTACAAAAAGCACAACATTTAGTTTTTACTCTGAGTATACACAAATAAAAGAAGATATTCAACAGATTAAAATGGTGTATAACTCTTAATTGTATGTGCAACATTGACAGAGTATTTTGAGTCTCTTTCACACTGGTAAGAAAAAAAAACGAGGTGGTATCGCCGGCGATACCTTAGACCTCAGTGTTAATAACAATTAAAATGTGTTTGACAACTACTATACACGATTATCATCATATAGATGTATTTCTGTATCATTTATCATTCATATGCTGCTCATTAATGCACATCTACAAAAACAGTCAACAATGAAGAATCAAGAATGGACACCAACCTATTTGTTCCTCAGTATCTTCATCTTTTATTCTGGATGGCTCTGGATCACTCATGTCTTCAGTCTCCTCTTTAATAAACTCCATCTTTAACAGTCACACAGATTTCAGCTGCTACACCTGGAGTTTGTCCTTCTCTTGTAGGATGAGGTGAATATTCCCAGTATTGTTGTAGGAGGGACACTAGATCTGCCAAATTCAGACAGAAGATACTGAATGTATACTAAAACTACTTCAATGAAATGAACATGTAGTCTGGCTATCACCAGACCAAGCTCAATTTAAAATTGAACATTGGTCTGGGGAGTTTGCTATGTATTTCCTACTGCACAAGAGGCGTGATCAACGAGCATTAGTCACGCAATTGGATAGTCCTTCAACTAATCAGATCAACGATCCGGGTGACGTACTTTGCAGAACTTGGGTAAAGTTGGTTTTATATTCGCACATCCGTATTCAATAGCCTTGTTAATCACACTACATTGGACATTCAGTGGACATTCACAAGTAAATATGCCATTAAAACAATACTTGCCTATTTTGATCGACTGTGAAAAATGTTTTAAGTTGACAATCGTTGGTTGTCAATATCATGTCGCTGCTTAAAATTCACAAACATTAATTTATTGCACATTTATTGGAAAGTCTGAATTTATCAGAAGTCCGAATGTGCGAATATAAAACCAACTTTACCCAAGTCTTTGCAGAGCGATGTAAAAACTCCAGACAGGTTTACTGTGTGTCTCAATCAGCTCCCTAGTTCAGTAGTCAGGGCACTGCTCAGGGAATCAGCCACATTCACTTTCAGGATATACTGATTCACGACCTAGGGAACTAGGGAGCTGATTGAGACATTGGTTTGTAGCATTGATCCGCGGTTTGCAGAAGCAGCAATGGCATCGAGCGATTTTTGCAGGTTGTGCAAAAAACCATAAAAGTGATCGGTATTTACACCCACTCGAGCAATTTGTTTGCTAACTAAAGAAGTCATTCAGCATCATCGAGAGTTTAAAAGGCGACTCTGATACTGTTCTGGTTCAGTTTAAATACTTGGGTAAAGTTGGTTTTATAATCGCACATTCGTATTCAATAGCCTTGTTAATCACACTACATTGGACATTCAGTGGACATTCACAAGTAAATATGCCATTAAAACAATACTTGCCTATTTTGATCGACTGTGAAAAACGTTTTAAGTTGACAATCGTTGGTTGTCAATATCATGTCGCTGCTTAAAATTCACAAACATTAATTTATTGCACATTTATTGGAAAGTCTGAATTTATCAGAAGTCCGAATGTGCGAATATAAAACCAACTTTACCCAAGTAGTGTAAATGAACGCGGAATATAGCCGCCCTAAACTACATCATTGTCATAACAACCAAAACGAATTCCAGTCAGCTCAGGCGGCGCGAGATTCAAGAAGCAGGGAGACGAAACATGAGCAAATAATAAAAATATTGTCTACCATCAAGGGGCATTGAAGTAAAAGAGTCCTGTACTCACATCGTGAAGCAAACCACAAAAATAACAGCAGAGAATGATTGTGTGTCATTAATCGCTGTTTGTAATCTTCCTATTAAGAGACTGTCGGATCAACGCTCTGCTAACGTACATTTCTCTCAAATAAGGTAAATACTTCACACAATCGGCGTCACTGTAATTGTGCATTGTTATTTTGGAGTGACGGTCGTGCGAGAGACGGGTAGATCAGATAGAGTTTGCCGCCGTCGCTTCTTCTTCTTCTTTTCAAGTTTAATGGCAGTTGGCAAACCAAACTAAAACGGTGCATTCCCGCCACCTACTGGATTGGAGTGTGGATAACATTATGGTAGTAGTGACCTAAATCCTGTTAATTAAATGTGTATATTTTAAGAAATTAAATACTTCTTCATATATTTTAAATTGCATTTGGCCATTACCTAATAACGCTTTAATAGAAAATCCTTCCATTTCCATTTCTTTTAATGCTTGAAATAATTTATATCTTTCTCTAGCATAAGCCTCACATTTTAATAATACATGTTCTACTGTTAACATATTTTCTGAACTACATTTGTCACAATACCCAGTCTGGTGTTTCCCAATCCTGACCATACTTTGATTTAGTAAACAATGGCCAATGCGCATTCTTGAAATTAAAACATCCTTCCTCCTATTTCCAATGTTTCTTCTTTCTAAACCAACTGTTCCTTGAATGTTATATAAATGTCGACCCTTATTTCCACTGTCCCACTCCTTCTGCCATTTTTTCCTAATTTCCTTTGCTATTATATTTTTTATCTCAATGCAATTTTAATATCAACTTCTGGAAATTTTAATGGCCTGTTTGGCTAAACTATCCACCTCTTGCTTGCCGTCGCTTCTCTATCGCCATCGTGTAATACCCGCCAATAGCGAGCAAGGTGGATAAGCCAGTCTGTTATTGGTTCCCGCAAAAGTGTAACAACGCAGCAGAAATGGATGCACGGGTTTCCAGACTGAGTTGCTGAGCGAAATCAAATCGCCGGCAGATCAGGCTGGGTTTACCCAGACTAATGAATATGCATTTCATCCTAGAAAGAAAGTATCTTGGTATGGTTTTATATAAAATTTTATTACTAAACCAGGGCCCATAATGTGTTTCATTACATTAATACATAAACACTAGAGCCAATTAATATCAAAATATTTAAATTTGGAACATTGCTCACACGCAGATTGGAAATATACAGCATCGAGCGAAAATATTCGGCGACAGTCTTTTTTTTTTCATAGTCGATAATCAGTTATCAACAGCGTTCAGCTTGAACTAGTCTCTTCTGCGCATCCTCAGTCAGTGCGCGCAATGTCACGACTTCTTAAGGGCCCGCACATTCTTAAGAAAATCACATCCCTGCACTGACATAATGCAAAAAACAACAACAACAAAAACCCGCTATAATCGTAAACATGACTTCAACAGTCTAGTCACCCTTGTTTTTCAGCTTACATGCTTGCTTTCTAATTAGTCTTCTTTTGTATGTTACATCTGTGTATATATATATATATATACATACACACACATTGAATCCATGAAAATAATAAGTATATCTAAATTAAAGTAGTACAGGGTTATATATTTGTACATTAAGTTTATTTAATAGTTTTAATGTAGGCAAGTATAAAATAGACTTTACAGTTTACTCAAATCTTTTAAATAGTAAATAAAGAAAATAATTTTATTTCTCAGTTGCCGTTTTAACTTTACAACAGCTGTTATTTTCTAACTACAGCCACCAAATCTGGTGAACTGAAGCTTTGGTACTTTAGTGTCCTTAAACAGTCAATAATAAAACAGGACACCAACCTCTTGATACAAGACCTGATCATTCAGTCTGGGATTATTTTATTAATACAGTACATCTCAAATTTATTTAGTGCAGTATTGTTTGAAACTAAATTCATTCTCAGTCAATAATAACTCAATCAAGACAAGATGTATATCCTCTTATTTCAGAACTCTATATACTCTAGAACACATTAATAGACTAATTAGTGAAAAGCAAATTACCTTCATGTATTCTAGACACAACCCAGCCTAACAGAATATACAAAACTGCACTTTTAATGTAAGAGTTGTTGACTGGTGAAGCTTCAACTCTCAAGTATTTATAGTTCTCAGAGCATTTCAACAAATTAACAAAATGAAACTAAAATGTGTATTTGCAATGAAAATTAAAGTTAGTTATTGAAGTTATAATGGATTATGATATTTGTTTATATGAATAAGAAGGCTTGATGAAAATAGAAAACTCTCTCCACAGTGAGTACAGCGGTTTTCTTCAGTATGAAGTTGCTTATGTGTTTTCAGGTGTCCAACCTGAGAGAATTTCCTGTCACAATATGAGCACTTGTAAGGTCTTTCTCCAGTATGAACTCTTTGGTGCTGTTTCAGTTCACCAGCTGTAGTAAAGCTCTTCCCACAGTCCAAACACACATGATCTTTCTCACCGGTGTGTATTTTCTGGTGCAGTATAAGAGAGTTCCGCCACTTAAAACTCTTTCCACAAAAACAACACACATATTGCCTGTCATTTGTATGCATTTTCAGATGTTCTTTTAAATTTGATGATACATTAAATCCTTTCCCACACTGATCACAGTTAAATGGCTTTTCTCCAGAGTGAACGCGCAGATGATTATCGAGAGCAATTTTACTTTTGAAGCTCTTCTCACACTGAGTACAGTGGTACGGCTTCTCTCCAGTATGAACTCGCACATGTGATTTCAGGGTTCCAGACAGAGTGAAACTCTTGTTACAATATGAGCACTTGTAAGGTTTTTCTCCAGTATGAATTCTTCGGTGCTCTTTCAGATTGCCAGCTCTATTAAAGCTCTTCCCACAGTCCAAACACACGTGATCTTTCACTTCATTATGTGTTTTCTGGTGCTGTTTACAATGATCCAGCCGTGTAAAACTCTTTCCACAGAGAGAACACACATAAGGCCTCTTATCCAAATGAACTTTCAGGTGTTTTTTTAGATCTGCTGATAAATTAAAATCTTTACCACACTGATCACAGTTAAATGGCTTTTCTCCGGTGTGAATGCGCAGATGATTTTGGAGTCCAGATATATATGTGAAACTCTTTTCACACTGAGTGCAGGTGTGCAGCTTTTTGGCATTCTTTCGTTGAGTTTTTAAGTTACGTTTTCCCTCCACTTTATACAGTTTGTGTCTTTGCTCCTTCACTTCCATCTGGTCTGAAACAAACATATTAAGTCAGAATCAGTTCAAGGAGGATAAATGAGGAAAAATTCAAGATTCAATAGCAGAACACAAAAGAGATCAGGTATTGTCTTGTGGCAGAAGTTAGTTCTGTCATTTGCTTGGTAATACAATCAAAATATTGCTATTATACAAGGTTATGATCTATTTAGATATTATTTATCATCCCATGTATATAATCCATTATTATTTATTATTATACATTGTGCAACTAAATCTGTTTAACTTAACCTTGATAACATTATTTTTTCAGCAGTAAAACAATGAAGAATCAGGAATGAACACCAACCTATTTGTTCCTCAGTATCTTCATGTTTTATTCTGGATGGCTTCTGGATCACTCATGTCTTCAATCTCCTCTTTAATGAAACTCCATCTTTATCAGTCACACAGATTTCAGCTGCTACACCTGGAGTTTGTCCTTCTCTTGTAGGATGATGTGAATATTCCCAGTATTTGTTGGTGAATTGTTGTGGGAGTTGTGATCATGTGTGATACCGACACAAACAAGACCAGATCTAGCAAATTCGAAAAGAAGTTACTGAATTTATATAGAAATACTTAAAATACAATGAAACCCATGCGTATACAGGGTATTTAGTATGGTTTTATTTGCAATAACAATGCTAAAACAGGGCATATGATGCATTTCATTACGTTAGTACTTACATCAACTCTGGGATTAAATCAGCCAAATATGTAAATAAGAAATATCTCCCACATACTGTAAATATACGGCATTCAGCGACAGTTTTAGCTCGAAGTGGTGAGATTTTCAGCACTCGTGTCTCGTGCTACTTTCTTCTGCTCGTTTCGTTTGTTCCCTTGGCTTATCAGGGTTGCCAGAACTAGCGAAATTGCCAATAATAATAAAAAGCCCAACACGGGGAAAACCGCGGACTTGGCAACCTTGATTTGCAAAGCAAACTCTTTAGCGTATTGCTGCCACCTACTGGATACTCATAGTAACACCCACACCTATATTCATATCAATTACGAATAGCCTATGTTTTCAGTAACCTACTGGGATATTAGCATTTCACATATTTAAAATTAGATAAAGCTAAATTGGCAGTGTACCAGCTGTGGGTCTATGCATTTATTTGATACATTAGTTATTTAGCATTTCAATCCGATGAAAACTGAGCAAGAGTTAAAGGATTAGTTCACTTTAAAGTAAATTTTTTCCTGATAATTTACTCACCCCATGTCATCCAAGATGTCCATGTCCTTCTTTCTTCAGTCAAAAAGAAATTAAGGTTTTTGATGAAAACATTCCAGGATTATTCTCCTTATAGTGGACTTCAATGACCTCCAAAGGGTTGAAGGTCAAAATTACAGTTTCAGTGCAGCTTCAAAGGGTTTTAAACGATACCAGACGAGGAATAAGGGTCTTATCTAGCAAGACGATCAGTCATTTTCAAAAAAAATATAAATGTATATGCTTTATATAAACAAATGATCACCTTCCAAGTGCTTCCGCCAAAACCACACTTTCGTATTCTTCAAAAAGCTTATGCTGTATGTCCTTCCCTATTCTACTTACGGAAAAAATGGAAATGGCGCTGTGTTCGTTCCGTAAGTTGAATAGGGAAGGCATAGGACATACAGCATAAGCTTTTTGAAGAATACGGAAGTGCGGTTTTGGCAGAACCATTTTAAGAGCTGTCTCAATTGCAAAATCCTTCCAGTGCACTGAAACGTTTGCTCCCTAAAAAGAGGTGCAGCATCACAAAATTAACAAGATGCATGGATGGAAAGAACGTTTATTGTTTATTTATTTTTAACAATACCAGCAACACTTGTAAAATAGAGAGGTCAGAATAATCAGTGTGGCTTAAAAAAAGTACTGTTTATTACACCACCAACGCATTTCAGCACACAGGCCTTCATAAGGGCTAAAACGGTCTAAAATGTGTAGTGAGCCAAGGTCTTTACTGTCCTTACCAGTGCCCAAATTTGTGTACACAACTGATTCAGGAGCTATGGAGCTGAGTCGCATCTTAGACTGTTGCAAAGCTCTTTGTCTTGTTCCAAAAGTTCCCTGTTTTCACCTCATTTATTATTGTCATGTCTGAGATCTTCTGAAAATTGAACTACAAGATCATCACTTGTGGAATTAAATCTATTACTACCTCTGAACAGAATCAAATATCAGACTACAATATTATAAAGGAATAACACATTACTTAAAATCACACAAAACAAACATGTTGTCAGTGAAATGGTCATTTTATTTTTATTATACAGAGCCTATAATTGAAGAGAAATGTGTAGGTTATCTATAAAAAACATGATTCAAAAACGTATTAAAGATAAATCTCAAATTTAAGGAATCGTATTATACTTATAAATGGCCGTTTGGTGGTTTATATTACATTTGTTTCCAGACTCTTTTAATTTTGGATTAAAGATTACAGTGATCACACATTTTTGCTGCTCTCCAAGATAGAAACACATCCACAAATATCATTGTATTTCACAGCAAGGCAAGTTCAACTACACATTTAATTTAATTACTTCATATACTGAATCTAAAATGATTTTCTTGAATGCATTAGATCTGAGGATAAAAATTTGCTCAGTGTGACACATGACAATGGTTTTTAATATGAATTCTTAAAGTTGTTGATTGGGTGAAACTCTCTCCACATTGAGCACAGTAGTACGGCTTCTCTCCAGTATGAACTCGCTCATGTGCTTTCAGGTTTCCAGACTGAGTGAAAGTCTTCTCACAATATGAGCACTTGTAAGGTTTTTCTCCAGTATGAATTCTTCTGTGCCGATTAAGTTGGCCAGCTGCAGTAAAGCTCTTCCCACAGTCAAAGCACACAAAATCTCTCACTCCATTATCTGTTTTCTGGTAGAGTTTAAAACTGTTCAGCCATGAAAAACTCTTTCCACAAAAAGTACACAAGTGAGGCCTCTCATCTGAATAAACTTTGTTCAAATGTGATGATGATCTAAAATCTTTACCACACTGATCACAGTTAAATTGTTTTTCTCCAGAGTGAATACGCAGATGATTACAGAGACCTCTGGAAGATTTGAAACTCTGCCCACACCAAGTACAGTTGTACAGCTGCTCTCCAGTATGAAGTCGCTCGTGTACTTTCAGGTTTCCAGACACATTGAATCTCTTGTCACAAACGGAGCACTTGTAAGGTCTTTCTCCAGTATGAATTAGTTGGTGCCGTTTCAGTTGAGTAGGTGTAGTAAAGCTCTTCCCACAGTCACAACATACATGATCTCTCACTACATTATGCATTTTCTGGTGCTGTTTAAAACCATCCAGTCGTGAAAAACTCTTCCCACAGAAAGAACACATATAAGGTCTCTCATCTGAATGAACTTTCAGGTGACTTTTTAGATTTGATGACGAATTAAACTTTTTACCACACTGATCACAGTTGAATGGTTTTTCTCCAGAGTGATGGAGCAGATGATTATTGAGACCAGATGCTTGAGTAAAACTCTTTCCACACTGAGTGCATGTAAACGGTTTTTCTCCAGTGTGAACTCTCATGTGTGTGTTAAGGTTTCCTTTTTGTCTGAAACTCTTTCCACACTGAGCACAGGTGTGCGTCTTTTTGGCATTTGTTCCTTGAGTTTTTAAGTCACATTTCTCCTCCACTTCATTCAGATTGTGTCTTTGCTCCATTGCTTCCATCCAGTCTAAAATAAACATATTAAGTAGTTAGAATCAGAAGCGTGTAAACCCTGATTTCAAGGGATAGTTCACCCAAAAGTTAAAATACTGTCATCAAGCGCTCACCTTCATGTAGTTTCGAACCCATAAGATTTTTTGTTCATCTTTGAAAACACAAAGATATTTCAATGAAACCTGAGAGGTTTATTTATAAACCTCATAAAGGCATAAAGGCGTCATAAAAAAAATCTGAATGAATCCATGTCTTTTGAAGAGATCTAATTGCTTTATATATCGACAAATTTAATTTAGAGTTATATATATATATATATATATATATATATATATATATATATATATATATATATATATATATACACACACACACACAAAGTCACATACATAGACTGCATCAAATATAGTAAACAAGTATCAGATCTATGTTGTGTCAATGGTTAGTTCTGTCATTCTCATGTTAATGCAATCAAAATGTGTTTGACAACTGCTTTATAAGGTTGTGGTCATTTAGATGCATTTCTTTATTCATTTACCATACTATATTGCTCATTATTTAACCAAAGCTGTCATAATGAAGAATCAAGAATGGACAACAACCTGTTTGTTCCTCAGTATCTTCTTGTTTTATTCTGGATGGTTCTGGATCAATCATGTCTTCAATCTCCTCTTTAACAAACTCCATCTTTACCATAATATGTCAGACAGATTGCAGTTGTTACTTCTTTGTTCTTCCCTTGTAGAATGATGGGGTATTATCAGCATATGCTGAATTGTTGTGGCTGGAAGTCAGTAATGAATGACATCCTGTCCCTGTGAGTGTTGCTTGAAGAACCAGACCTGCTGAAGTTAAAAAAAACAACAACAAAAACATTAGATGTCTAAAACTGATTCACGTTTAGTATTTCTGTTTAATTGATTCCTTTATTTTGTGTTTATTTATTTTGTATTTGATACTTTTATCCGTCTTATGTAATTTTATTAGATCTTCATTTTTATTAAGCTTTTGTATGTCGAAAATAAAATATATGTTGTGCTGTTAGCATCTTTATTTTATCTTTCACTAAAATTAAAAAGCTGAACACAGCGAACTGGATTGTAATAAACAGTAACACTTTATTTTATTGTCCCAATTACATGTACCTACTTATTTATAGTAATAACAGTAAATTATGCATAATTACAAGCAACTAATTCTAAATCAAACCCTAACCCTAATTATATTTAAGGGCTCCTTAAAGTGTCACCCAATAAATCCATTCATTCATTCATTCATAGCAGTGAATTTAGTTTAGTTATATAACTCAAAATAAAATGTATTTCATAATTATGAAAGAGGACATTCAAAGTTGATGATATTCTGATAGAAACAAACATTTCTATGAATGAATGAATGAATGAAGGATTAGTGAAGCTTGAAACATTGCCTTTTATTTACACAGTTAATGCAGTTGGTAAAAGCTGACACTGCAAAACGGAATGACATAAAAGTAGCTTAGATATTAAGGCACTGAAACCAACTTGCTAAAATGTAAACACAACAAAGTGAAAAAAATCACATAGTTGAAAGCGTTTGTAAACGGCAAGCATCTGTTTTAGACAACGGGTTTTGTTTGGTTTAGTTCTGTATTATTTAAAGCGTTTATTATTTAAAGTATCGGTTTTACCTAGTTGTAGTTGTTGTTGTTTACATTCCTCGTTCTCTTTCGCTCATATCGTCTCATCTCACCCTGCCCCAAACACGCTCTCAACTGTCGCAAACACCTAACATACTGAGGAGGAGCAAACGTTGATCGCTTGATTTCCTCCAGGTGGCGCTCGATGACTCACAAGTCAAGTCACCTGCGCTTTTTACAATGCAGGTTGTGTTTTAGGGTAATGCACACTGAACTTGTGATCGGTATGACATCTCTTCGTTTACTGCTACAAACTGCCCAGGTGAAAACATACTATAGTAATTTATAGTAAGTGTTTTTGAACCATACTATAGTAAATTGTAGTATAGTATTTACAACACGTTGTTAATGAATGCTACAGCATATTGTAGTATTAACTATAGTGAACTGATAAACTGTAATAAATACTGTACTCTAGTTTTTACTACAGTGAACTGTAGTGTATATTGTAATATAGTTTTAGAAAACTTAGTACAGTATTGGGCAAAGTTTATATTACTAACGTTATGTTACCACAGCATAGAATTACCACAACAAATTAATTCAAGTACTTTACTATAGTATGGTTCAAAAACAATAGTATTTACTATAAATTACTATAGTATTTTTTCACCTGGGTGATAATGGTCAGATAAGATTTGAACCATGCCAATGCAATTCCACTAATGCCAACATAATTTTCGAGTCTATTTAAAAGAATCTTGTGATCGATAGTGTCAAAAGCAGCATTGAGATCTAGTAACACTAACAGAGAGATACAACCACGATCTGATGATACGAGCAAATCATTAGTGACTCTAATGAGAGCAGTTTCTAAATCCTGACTGGAAATCCTCACTGATACCATTTCTTTCTAAAAAAAAAAAAAAAAAAAAAAAGGAACAAAGTTGTGATGATACTGCCTTTTCTAGTATTTTTGACAGAAAAGGTAGATTTGAGATCGGCCTGTAATTGACTAATTCTCTATGATCAAGTTGTGTTTTTTTTAATAAGAGATTTAATAATAGCCATCTTAAAAGTTTTCGGTACGTATTCTAGTGATAAAGATGAATTAATGATATTAAGAAGAGGATCTATGACCTCTGGAAGCATCTCTTTCAGTAGCTTAGTCGAAATAGGGTCTACATGTTGTTGATTTTGATGATTTAAGTTTTGACAGTTCTTCCTCTCCTATAGCAATGAATGAATGAGTTTTTCCTCAGGGACACTACAATGCACTGTCTGATGTGATACTGTAGACGGTTGCATAGTTATAATTTTCTCTCTAATATTATCAATCTTGCAAGTAAAGAAGTTCGTAAAGTCATTACTGCTGTGCTGTTTGGAAACATCAGAAGTTGAACCTTTATTTCTAGTTAATTTATCCACTGTATCAAATAAATAAATAAAAAGTTTTGTTTGTTTTCTTCTAAGGGATTTGAAAAATTAGCAGATCTAGCAGTTTTTAAGGCCTTTCTATACGCAAAAATGCTTTCTTTCCACCATATGCGAAAGACCTCTAGTTTTATTTTCTTCCAGCTGTGCTCCATTTTTCTGGCTGCTCTCTTAAGGGCCCATGTGCTCGTTATACCACAGCAGATCTCCTATCAAATGACTAAACTGATGAAATCACATGATTTCGGTGCTCCAAATCACTGATTCGATTCGTAAAGCTCTGAAGCAGTGTTTTGAATTCGGCCCATCACTATATTGTTGAAAAGTCATTATTTTGGGTATTTTTTGGCACACAAAAAGTATTCTTGTCACTTTATAATATTAAGGTAGAAGCACTGAACTCACATGAACTGTTTTAAATATGTTTTTAGTTATGGATCTTGAGATTTTCAATGGCATTGCTGTCTACAGAGGCCTCACTGAGCCATCGGATTTAATCAAAATATCTTAATTTGTGTTCTGAAGATGAACGAAGGTCTTACGATGATGATACACAGGGCAACTTTTTGAGCAATGTTGCCGGGCAATTTTCATCACCTTAACGGGTGTAGAACAACATGAAGGTGAGTAATAAATTACATTATTTTTGGGGGGGGTGAACTAACCCTTCAACATACTCAGAGTTTTTACCTAGCCTCCTTCCTGAAACAGACAGGACAATTTTTCTTTGTTTTCAGCCATTCTTTAAGTGATTTAACATGTGATTTGGGTTCTTTGGGTTCTTGTCTTGATGCACTTTGAGTTCCTAAATGTGTTCCACTGTTTCCTGTTTTATAAATAAATAATGTTTTGCATATGTACAGATTACACAAGCATGCATGCAGCATAATCATAGCCTATATCAGTCTCCTCATTTTCATATATTTTCTGTAAACTTTCTTTGGTTGTGTTCATGCTGTTTTTTTGTTAATGTGGTTATTTACTGAGATCACCTATTCAGCTCAGAAACAAATTCAACTGAAATTGGCATGAACATATAGGAAAATTAAATAATAAAATAAATTCTGGAGAAAATAGTGTAATAATATAAAATATCAGCAAATTTAAAAGTAAAGCACGAGCTTTTCATTTGCTAGTGTGAATGTGAATTGTACAACTTTGATTTCATACAGATGGAGTGACTCACAGGAAGCAGAAAGTTAACGAGTGTTCACTTCACGCCTCTTACTCGATTAGCAACGCTTGAAAATCGACGGATTATTTGCCCTTCATTCAACTAAAGAGTAAAAAAAGCAACTAATTACCCATTCGCAGGAATTAAAGACGCAGAAGGCGCAGTTTGTGGTGATTTTCTCCAGATAAGGTGAGTGTCCGACTGAGTCACAAATGAGTTTACACACAGCTGCGATTTTGTGACTGTATTCTGTTATTTATTGAGGGTTTATTCAAGTTATTAACCATTCTACGAACTTTTAGAGCCTGATACAGAATGTTAGTTTCGTTTTTGCTGAAGCCACCACAATTAAAGCCTAAGCAGACACAAGAGGTTTTATTTATTATAATACAGAATGTAATTGCTCTATAAATGTTTCGTTTCTCAGTTTAAATTGGAACTACGTTGTAGACTAATAGATGTTATTTTGACGACAATTTATAGCTGCATTTCTACCAATAATATCCAGCTGCAAACCGCAGAACCAGCAGTTTCAAAAACCAGAAGTGAGGGGCGGAGCTTAAACAGTCATAGTTTCGTTACCCATACACGTAATTTTCTTTTGTTAAATATAAGCTGTTTTCACATGAATTTTGATTTATGTCTACAATATTTAAAAACAATATTATTTTTTTTAAAAATGCATAAGATATCATGATGTAGGCTTCAATGAGGACTTTTTTTTATTACCATGTTGACGGATAATATAAAGTATTTTTTGTTAGTTCATACGGCATGAACTAATTTGCATAAACTGAGAACAAATACTTTTAACTAGATCATTTTGAAAATATATTAATAAATGTGTAACCATATAGTAAAATGTCTCCCTTGACTGTATTATGTAATACTATTATTTCCTTATGTATGTTTATGCTGTGAACTTGTGACAAATTAAAGACACTGATGTATGTGCATTTAATGTCAAACATGTATTTAATTGTTGTTTGCATGTTTTTATAGAGTCATTTAAATACGTTTTAAACCTATTATTTTAGAAATATTTTTAAATATCCTATGTTTTTATATTTTTAAAATAATAAAAATGTTGTATAGGCTAGTTGATTTATTGTTGAAGTAACAATAAACCACAGTCTTTATATCCATTAACATTAAATCTTCTCATACTCTCTGTCATTAAGTACTAACATAAACGTGAAAGACATAATATTATCACACATGTCAAAAGGGAAACACTTTACAACCTTACATTTATTAATACTTTTTTTAAAAATAAAAATGGGGTATAGTTGTTGCCTATATCCTTGAAGGTTAAACTACTGTGTTTGTATCCATTTATTGACATTAAGCATGATCGATAGGCTATGTTTCAAAATTTTGCTTATTTATCATGATATACTCAGTATGCATAAAAGTATACTGATATCATTAGAGCCTGAGCACCGATGGTGTGAGGACCCTCTTGTAATTGCTTGGTCAATTCTTCTTCTTCTCAGAAATGAATCGCCTTTTTGAGGGCCTAAACATGCTCAGAAACTCATGAAACTTTGCACACACATCAGAAGTGGTGAAAATTTATGTCTGATATGGGTTTCAGAATTAGGTGTGGCAAAATGGCTCGATAGCACCACCTACAAAATTTCAATTAAGCACCCTTCATGCTAAGTTTCACGTACAATTATGAAATTCGGTAGACACAACCCCTACAAAAAAGTCTCTGGGTGCAAAATCTGAAAACCCAATAGGTGAGATATTTTGCCATTTCCAGATGTTGTACTTTAACAAACTCCTCCTAGAGCTTTTGTCAGATCAATATTATATTTTGTCAGTCTAATCTAAAGGGCTTTGCGACATTAAATTGGGAAGATCTAGAGTTTTCGCTGAAGGGCATGTCTGTGGCGGCCTGACAAATTGTGATGTTTTGCAATGAAACAGGAAGTTGTTGTAACTCTGGCATACGATGTCTGATCTGCTCCAAACTTCACATGTTTGATAATAGTCCTGACCTGAAGACATCTACATGGCAATATTCAGTCACAGTCAAAGTGCCACCTGCTGGCAGCAGGGAGTGTGGCACATCAAAATGACTGCCATATTTTTCCAATATTTATCGGCCACTGTTTACTGTTTTCCTAAGGCCACCGGGTGGAGGTGGCTGCGGGTGTGAGGGCCCTTTTATCGCTGCACCTACTGAATATTGGAACTTTTATTGAACACCCGTCAGTTGTGTTTTTTTTAAATGATTGAACTTTAATAATTAGTACTAAAATTATCATAAACATCCATTTTCACATTCACCTTGAGGGGTCGGATTTGCTGAATCAAGGAGAAATTAACCCTGATGTTAAATAAAAAAAAGCAAATCAATTTACTATGTCACTTGCTGATTTCAATCAAGTCAAAAGAACAACTGGACTGGTCACACATGTGATGCCCACTATAGTCTATGGTCCCACTCAATGATCAATCCAAATGAACACTAAATAGCACACTTATAAACTAATCAAATGATGTGTGTCTGTGTATTCATACAGTGAAATGGCAGAAGCCAGTATTTCAGTGGATCGGAATCGGCTCACTTGTCCAGTGTGTTTGGATCTACTGAACGATCCAGTGACGATTCCCTGTGGACACAGTTACTGTATGAGCTGCATCACAACCAGCTGGAATCTGGAGGATCAGAGGGGAATTTACAAATGTCCATTATGCAATCGGACCTTCACTCCAAGACCAGTTTTACATAAGAATGTGATGTTTGCTGAGATGGTGGAGGAACTAAAGAACACAAGTCTCCAAGCTGCTACTCCTGCTGCTGATCCTCCTGCAGTTGATCACACTGGATCTGAGGATGTGCCGTGCGACTCCTGCACTGAAAATAAACAGAAAGCAGTGAAGTCGTGTCTGGAGTGCCAAAGATCCTTCTGTCAAAATCACCTTCAACTACATGAGAGCCTCTTCAGAGGACACAATCTTAAGGAAGCCACTGGACAACTGCGGGAGATGATCTGCCCTCAACATGGTAAAATGTTGGAAATTTACTGCCGTACTGACCAGCAGTGTATCTGTATGCAGTGTTTGGTGGATGAACACAAAAATCATGACACTGTATCAACCGAAGAAGCAAGAATAGAAAAACAGGTATTGCTCTCTACTGGATCTTGTGATTTTTCTCTCAGTCAAGGAAACTGATGTTGATAATTATGTGTCAAATTTCAGTAATGAACACATACATAGATCATTCACTCTGAAATATAATACGCATTACCGCTCAAAGTTTGGTGTCACTATGATTTAAATTTTTTTTTTTTAATAATTTTATTCAGCATCGATATAATACATTTATGATGTTTTATAAGTCGGGAGGAGCAAGTTCAATCAGCTAATATATATATATAAGGGCTGCACAATTTTTTGGCAATTAAACCGCACATGATTTGGCAAAGGCTGAGATTATTTTATGCGCAGCTTGTCAGATCTGTACTGCGCTGTGATCAGTAGTAAATGCTTCTCCATCTGAAAGCCAGAGGGCGCTCTTGCGCAGAAACTCCAAATATGCCCTGCCGCAGAAGTAGATAACTCATTCCAGGAAATCCCTATGGGCATCATACTATTGCTGTAGCTGAATAAACAGAAGATTGAAATGCTTTGATTAATTAAACATGACTAAGAAACACTTTATTCTGTGTATAAAGGGCCACATCATGTCACAGAAGGATGCTCAACTGTCATTATGAAGCGAGTTTGGAGTAAAAACTTTATTAAATGTTGTCTTTTGTTGGACAAGATGTATTCATATATCTTTTTCTGCAGAGGCATTTTGAGGAAACATTGATAGAAACACAGATGATCATCCAGCAGAGACAGGAAGAGCTGAGAGAGGCTGTGGAGTCTCATAAGGTGAGTTTGGAGAAGAAAATAAGTTTGCGTCTCAGTTTGAACTTTCCTCCAGTGCTGAAGCTCTTCTAGTCCCACTAAAGTCACTGTGTGATTGTGATGTAACAGCGCTCTGCACAGACTGCAGTGGAAGACAGTGAGAGGACGTTCACTGAGCTCATCTCCTCCATTGAGAGACGTCACTCTGAGGTGACGCAGCTGATCAGAGATCAGGAACAAGCTGCAGTGAGTCGAGCTGAAGAACGACTGGAGCAACTGGAGCAGAAGATCGATGATTTGAGGAGGAGAGATGCTAAGATGAAGCAGCTTTCACACACACAGGATCATGTTCATTTCCTTCAGGTAACATAGATCTTCTCAAACCCTGAGGACTTTAACAGGCTTCTGGAATTACAGTGTTTGTGTTTTTGTCTTTGTGTCTGTAGGGTTTGCCGTCTCTCTATTGCCCTGGATCTACAGATGGCTTCGGTATCAGTTCTCATCTGTGTTTTGACAACATAGTGAGATCACTCTCACAAATCACAGACAAAGTGCAGCAGTTATCCAGAGAGACTATTGAAAATACTTATAGAATAGGTAAACACAAGTCTATTCTCAGAAATGAGAAATTATATATACATACATATATACATACATACATACACACACATACACACATATATATGTGTGTATATATATATATATATATATATATATATATATATATATATATATATATATTTACATAGTTGCATGAAAAAGTATGGGAACCACTTGCAGAAAATGTGAATGTGAATGTGTTTTAAGAAAACAGAGAGATCATACAATATGCATGTTATTTTTTTTTTATTTAGTACTGTCCTGAGTAACCTAAGATATTTTACATAAAATATATTTACATATAGTCCACAAGTCAAAAAAAGAGCTGAATTTATTAAAATAACCCCGTTCAAAAGTTGGGGAACCCTTGATTCTTAATACTGTGTGTCATTACCTCGATGATCTACGATTGTTTTGTTATGGTTGTTCACGGAGGTCCCTTATTTGTTCTGAGCAGTTAAACTGAGCTCTGTTCTTCAGAAAAATCCATGTCCTGCAGAGTCTTCAAATCTTCAGAATCTTCAGAATCTCAAAATCATACAGTCACTGCTGGAAAGGGTTAAAATATGCAAAAAATCCTTAAACTGGAGATTCCACAGGACATGGAGGATTTTTCTGAAGAACAGAGCTCAGTTTATCTGTTCAGGACAAACAAGAGACTCATAGATCATCCACGTAACCACACAGTTTTAAGAAGAACCTTTGAACAGGGCTATTTTAATAAATTCAGCAAATGTTTATATATATATATATATATATATATATATATATATATACAGTACAGGCCAAAAGTTTGGAACCACTAAGATTTTTAATGTTTTTAAAAGAAGTTTCGTCTGCTCACCAAGGCTACATTTATTTAATTAAAAATACAGTAAAAAACAGTAATATTGTGAAATATTATTACAATTTAAAATAACTGTTTTCTATTTGAATATATTTCACAAAGTAATTTATTCCTGTGATGGCAAAGCTGAATTTTCAGCATCATTACTCCAGTCTTCAGTGTCACATGATCCTTCAGAAATCATTCTAATATGCTGATCTGCTGCTCAAGAAACATTTAATGTGTACAATTGTACAAAATATTTGTGTACAATATTTTTTTTCAGGATTATTTGATGAATAGAAAGTTCAAAAGAACAGTGTTTATCTGAAATCTAATCTTTTGTAACATTATAAATGTCTTTACTGCCACTTTTGATTGATTTAATGCATCCTTGCTGAATAAAAGTATTCATTTCTTTAATTTCTTTTCAAAAAAATAAAAATAAAAATTCTTACTGACCCCAAACTTTTGAACGGTAGTGTATAATGCTACAGAAGCTTTGTATTTCAGATAAATGCTGTTCTTTTGAACTTTCTATTCATCAAGGAATACTGAAAAAAAAAGTACACAACTGTTTTCAACATTGAAAATAATCATAAATGTTTATTGAGCATCAAATCAGCATATTAGAATGATTTCTGAAGGATCATGTGACACTGAAGACTGGAGTAATGATGCTGAAAATTCAGCTTTGCATCACAGGAATAAATTACTTTGTCAAATATATTTAAATAGTACACAGTTATTTTAAATTGTAATAATATTTCACAATATTACTGTTTTTTACTGTATTTTTAATTAAATAAATGTAGCCTTGGTGAGCAGACGAAACTTCTTTTAAAAACATTAAAAATCTTAGTGGTTGGACTGTACTGTATATAGATACTTTTCTTTTTCCTTTGTGAGAATGAAACTGCATTTGTGTTTTGGTGTCTGTAGTGGAATCCATCAATGTCATTGGAGCTCCTGAATATCAGACCAGAGAGGAGTTCCTACAATGTAAGTTACTATGAAAAATCATATCTAAAATTCAGTCTTGTTGGAGACTTTGACTGTTTTACAGTAAGTTAATGGCCTTTTTTACTTTGTGTGTTACATGGGCTGCAACAATTATCATTATAAAAGCAGTCATAAAAATAATCATCAACAAATTATATTATTATTTAAATTACTGAAAATGTGTGTCATTAAGATGGAGAGCAAAATGGAGAGTGAGTGAAAGAAAACTCCTAATTTTCATAGAAAATTTGTTGATGGACATGAATAGACAGGTTTTAAACCTACTGTAAATTGAACTGTATTTGATGTAAATTTGTCATGAAATGGGGTTACTTTTACCCTACAGGAAGAATAAATGATTGTTTATAGATTATAACATACTATGTTGCCTTTTAAATAAATAGTTTATACTATTTTGCTTTCAGTGTATAGCAAAGATTTTTTGCAGCCCTATATGAAATTTTACTTCTTAGGATTGAGGTTTCATTGATGATTTTGTGGCTCGTTTTCACCAAGCGGTACGGTTCGGTACAGTTCAGTACAGTACACAATTTTTGCCATTTCCATTGTCATAAGTTGTTAATGGTACACAAATTCCAAACTGTACCGTACCACTTTTTTGGGACCCATCCGTTGGGATACCAAGCACAATAGTACCAATAGTAACGGTATCAAAAGGGTGGAGCTACACTCACTGCAGAACACTGATTGGTTGACAGAGAATTGTCACTTGCGCATGCCACAAGGGAAATGACCACGCCTATCAAGTAAGGGTTCTGTTGGCGATGGAAACGCAAGCCGGATCAGGGTTTACCGTCCCGAATGTACTGTACTGAACTGAATTGTACCGGTCGGTGGAAACGAGCCATTAGAGACATATTTAAAAAAAGTCTAACTTTAGGATTATAAAACTATCTTGGACCCTGCTAAAGAGTTATATTAATGATCCGAAGGTCATGATCTCTTTATCTCCATCAGATTCCCGTCTGTTGACTCTGGATCTGAACTCAGTGAGTAGTTGGCTCCGTCTGATTGAGGAAAACACAGTGATCACTTACTCTGACACAAGTCTGCCATATCCCGATCATCCAGACAGATTTAATTATTGGTGTCAAGCATTGTGTGTCGAGAGTTTGACTGGACGCTGTTACTGGGAGGTGGAGTGGGCTGGTAATGGGACATTAGGAGTAGTTATAGGAGTGGCATATAAGAGCATCAGCAGGAAGGGAGATGGTCCTGATAGTGTAGCTGGGTTTAATGATCAGTCCTGGAGTTTATATTGCACTCCCACTTTCTGCTCATTCTGTCACAATAACATCGAGACTGTCCTTCCTGTAGTGTCCAGTAGAATAGGAGTGTATGTAGATCACAGCGCAGGGATTTTGTCCTTCTACAGTGTTTCACACACAATGAGCCTCATCCACAGAGTCCAGACCACATTCACTCAGCCGCTCTATGCTGTGTTTGGATTAGATAGACAGGCAGCAATGAAACTGTGTTGTCTGACCAATTAAATCTTGTAGAGGTTATACCAATTAATTTTTTATATCCACTAGTGAACCCTTTGAGCATCTGTATTTCTGCATTGAATCCATATCAGATGAGTTCTTATCTTAATTTGACTTAAAATTGTAGACAAACTCAATCAGACTAAACTAATAACTCAAAAAGTATTGTACATTCACAGTAGGGGTGGGGGGAAAAAATCAATTCACATATGAATTGCGATTCTATCTTCCGCTGATTTAAATTGATTCACAAATTTCAAAAATCAATGTTCTAAATGTTTATTAATGACATGATGTCATGTCAAAGAAGGCGAAAGTCACCTGCAAGAGGCTTGCAATGGAGGAAGCATTATGACTGAAGCTTACTTGATATGACCACACTTCCTATATCAATAACTTGATGAATAGATAATAGCCTTAAGTAATGTTTAGTTACAAGCTTTTCTTGCAATCTTTCTGTGTACAGGTACTTCTACTACTTCTGCAATATTATAAAACTCTCCTGATATTAAAGCACAATTACAGAAGAATAAAATAAAGCATATATCGTTACCTTTTAGAGCTTGGAAGGGTTCATTTTGAGCAGATTCAACCACCAGATAATTAGGACACAAACGTTCAATGCCAATCTATGTATTTATTCACTGACATAAAGACTCAGATATTGTATTTCAGCCTAGTAGGATGAAACTGTCACATATCATCTGCAATACTTGAATGAAGGCATTCAAATTTGCTGATATTCCCTTTTACTATACTGCATTTTTATTCAACTTGCACCTCTTTAGGTGTGCATTTGCTATGCCTTATTCACTCTACTATTCTGATATCAAACATTTATAAATACAGTGAATGAATGAATGAATGAATGTTGGATTAAAGAAACTCATGACATTTACCAATGAAACATTGCCTTTTTATTTACACAGTTAATGGCTAAATAAAAGGGTTATTATTGATCACTATCAGGATGTGAAGAGAGTTTCAACCAGTACAACACAAAAGTGTTTATGAAAAACACTGCCTAACCTACCTTTAATGACAATCTACAGCCCAATTCCCTATGGACAAAATCAGGTCCCGCTCTACATTTATTCTTGTTTGTCAAGCCGTTTCACTCGGAAATACATCAAAACGGAAGAAAAGACTATTGCAACGTCAGTTTCATGCCAACTTTAAAGGGATAGTTCACCAAAAAATGAAAATTGTGTCATAATTTACTCCCCCTTCCAAACCTGTATAAAACCTTTGTTCTGCTGTACACAAAGGAAGGTATTTGGAAAAATGTTTGTATCCAAGCATCATATCGCGCCACATTGACTACCATAGTAAGGAAAAAAAAATATTAGGGTAGTTAATTTGGGGGCAAGATCTGCTTGGTTACAAACATTCTTCCAAGTAAATAATGACAGAATTTTCATTTTTGGGTGAACTATCATTAAATCCTATCATTTAATCCTTTTCACCTGATTCGTTATGGTGATGTCTGAGATCTTATGTAAATTTATGTAAATCCCAGTAAAATTTACGGTAAAAAACCGGCAGCTGTGGTTGCCAGAACTTTACCGTAAAAAATACAGTAGCAACGTAAAAATAAATCTGTTAAATTTACGGTAAAATAACGTATTTCATTAACTGATATAATGTTAATTTAACAACCTAATGAAGTACTAATATCTGTTTTGTATCTTTATAATACACTGACAGTCACCAAACACAGTGTTGATAAGAGTCACATGATGAATCAAAGTTCATCACAAGCAGATTTTCCACAAGCTGAGAAGGACAACACTAACATATAGAAGGTGCACACAGTGTCATTCACACACACACTAAACACCATCATGGTAACACACATGACATTTTAAAAATGCAATAAACATTAATTTAACAACATTAGATTTAACATAAAACCCTAATGTACATAACTGATTAGAAAAAAATGAGAAAAACTGAGAAGAAACAGAGTTATTTCAACAAAAATATATCAAATGTGAAGTGTCACGCAGGGAATTGTGGGAATGTCAATTTACGTTTTTTCACTGTAAATTTTACAATGAATTGTTATTTTTCACTTCCAAAAACTGTGAATTTAACGTTATTTTACCGTAAAATTACATTAAATGTACCGTTAGATCTATTACAGTTATTCACCGTATATAGTACGGAAACTTTCTGTAAACCAATTAACAGTTTTTCACCGCAGCATTTTTACAGTCTTTTACTGTTAAAATCACGGTCATTTTTAGGATTATCATTCTTAAATTGACTTTAAAATCTTTGAATGGTTCTTTTATAATGGTTTTAGTTCTCCCAAAAATGAAAATAATGTCATTTATTACTCACTCTCATGTCGTTCTACACCCGTAACACTGCTTCATGAAGCTTCGAAGCTTTACGAATCTTTTGTTTCGAATCAGTAGTTCGGATCGCATATCAAACTGCCAAAGACACTAGAGCTATTGAAATCCTGAAACACTTATGACGTAACAAAGCCTTGTTTACTGAAATCACGTGATTTTGGCGCTCCAAACCACTGATTCAAAACAAAAGATTTGTCAAGCTTAGGAGCTTCATGAAGTAGTGTTTTGAAATCGTCTGTAACTAGATATTGTTGAATAGTCATTATTTTGTTATTTATTTTTGGCGCACAAAAAGTATTCTCGTCGCTTCATAACATTAAGGTAGAACCACTGTAGTCACATGAACTGTTTTAAATATGTCTTTAGTAGCTTTCTGGGCATCTGAAAGTGTTAATTATCTTGCTCACTGAGCCATCAGATTTTATCAAAAATATCTTAAAATGCGTTCCGAAGATTAATGAAGGTCTTACGGGTGTAGAACGACATGAAGGTGATTTTCATTTTTTGGGTAAACTAACCCTTTAATGCCTCTGTATATGAACAAGTTAAATGCTATGAAGGATTCGCGCAATTTCCAGATTGTCAGTGAAACGTTCATTTTATTGTGTTAGAGCAAACAGATGACTTTTTATATTGCAGAGAATATTTATATTGCAATAGATGTCATTTTACATAAAAGAAAGTTTCACAGTAGCACAAAATAAAAAACACAAACAAATCCTCAGCTTAATGACAATCAAAAACTCTAAATTAAAGTTATTGATATCTTATCTCTCTAAATTAAATTGATATCTTTTAATGTAGACAAATGGCTGATTGTTGTTTTAGGGGTGGACATTAGCTATATTCTTATATTTATTATTTCATTTTGTTTGTTTTGTTTTTGTTACATTTGAGTTATATGTAGTTGCCATAGTATGCATTTCAAATCTTAATCCTGTAAAATGCTAAATACTCATCTTTACATTTCATTTGACATTGCATTGGTTGACAAAAAATTACAAACTAAAAACAGAATTATTTAACTTCAATCACTGTGACATCTTTGGACAATGGTTTTTCATATGAACCCCTACCCAACTTGCTCGAGTAAAATTCTCTCCACACAGAGTACAGTAGTATGGCTTCTCTTTAGTATGAACTCTTAAGTGCCTTTTTAATTGGGAAGCTGTTGCAAAGGTCTTCCCACAATCCAAACATTCATGGTCTTTCTCACCGGTATGCGTTTTCTCATGCCGTCTAAACGATTCTACCCATGAAAAACTCTTTCCACAATACGAACACACATGAGGCCTCTTATCTGCATGAATGTTCATGTGGCATTTCAGATGTGTTGATGAAATAAACTTTTTGCCACACTGATCACAGTTAAATGGTCTTTCACCAGTATGAATGCGCAGATGAACTCTGAGAGCTGATCCGCTAGCGAAACTCTTTCCACATTGAGAGCATGGATACGGTTTCTCTCCAGTGTGAACTCTTATGTGCCTGATGAGGTGTACTTTTTGTATGAAACTCTTTCCACATTGAGGACAGGTGTACGGTTTCTCTCCAGTATGAACTCTCAAGTGTCTCTTAAGTCTGTTTCTATGTGTAAAACTCCTTCCACACTGTGGGCAAGTGAAAAGCTTTTCTACAGGGTGAGATGTTATATGACTTTTAAGGCATTTTTTTACTTCAAAACTCTTTTCACAATGATGGCATGCAAAA